>NC_142813.1:45205565-45233764 GCF_049724085.1 Artemia sp. Qi Xiang Cuo | reverse complement strand
CATAAGTGCATTAGAGGGCCTTTTTCGTTAAGAATTGAATTCTGGACTTTCCCCAATATCTTAAGATATATGAGCGTGTAAGTTTCTACTTGACCTAAGCTAGATAAAGCTAGAAATCTCATTCAGGAAACTAATCGTTCAGGAGTTATTCCTTTACTCGATCCCGAATCACTGTATATTCTTCCGTGTGCCTGTTTTCATTTTTCTCAGCTTCAGGGCCCTTAGCCCCTAAGCGTTTCACCGTCTTTTACCTCTGATCAGAATAATTATAATTTTCGCAATACAAAAAAGCGTATCAAATTCCTTTTACTCCTTGTGTAAGGTCAGATTTTAATCCTTTAATGGCGAGCGATATTGTATAGAATAAGTTGTCTGAATCAGCTCGAAGGTGCCACTCATTCAGTTTGTTAAAAAAAAAATTGTTAAAACTCCTTTGGCTTCTTAGAAGCAATTTTTATTTATTTATTTTTCTTATATATTTATTATTATTTTATTTGAGTCTATTTAATCTACTTATTTAATTAAGTCTATTCAATCTATTTAGTTTTGTTTTCTACAGTTTTTACTTGTTTTCTATATTTTTTCTTCTTCTCTGAGTAAGTGACTCTTTTGTCTTCCCCCTTCTTTACGGGCCAATGACCTTTTGGGGGAATAGTAAAATGTAATATTGTATGTGTATTTCATGATGAATAAATCTCATCTCACCTTACCAATCCAAACAGTCGTAGTTCATTTTCACCATCCCTAGTACTTCAAGTGTTAGGCCACCTTTATTGAAACTGTAATTAATTTACTTTTTACATTGATTAATTTGACAGGTTCCCTTCTTACCAAATCTGACAAAATTATTTTAATGGTACCTCTTTTTAGCACCTTTACTTTAAATCGGTTCGGACGGGCCTTTAGTAAAATTTCAATCGTTCAAACCCCAAATTCCCAATGAAAGTTCTCAATTAACGCTATGAAGATTTTTAATTAAAAAAAATAGAGGGGAAGGTCAAAATTTGCTTTCAAAATCTAGGAGGGTAATTCTGTTGTTTGTTCCATTTGTTCAAAGAAAATACCAACAAAAAGAAGCAGTTTTGAAAATACCAAAAAATATTTTACAAAATCTAAAAGGGTAAGGGGCAAAAACATAGGGGACCGGAATTATACCCCCTCCCCTATTTACGCCCTAATTTACACAGAAGCAAGAAACCGATATCCAATAAAAGTAAAATTTTGTCAAAATCTTGTGAACAATATTGGTTTAGACATAAATAGCAAAACCTCAAATGGTTTCACCATATAAATTAAATAAAAATAATCAAGAGGGACGTGGGATTCACAAAAAACGGCAAAATATCCAGTATATATGGCCATTTAACCAATAGCCAAAGGGCCAAATATCCAAACACTGGTCCGTAAATGCATTTATAATGACCAATTAACATAATAGGGCTGTTTTTTATCACTAGGATCTTAAATCTTTCTGCAAAGATTATAGTTTTTTTCAAATCATCTTAGTTCTAATATATTAAATCTCACAGATATTAACAAAAACTGTGAATACCGCCACAGTTCTGCCATATAGAACAAAGATGAGAGAACTTTGATGATCTACTCACCATTGCTCTCAGACCGCTGATCAGAGCAGAATGATGAAAGACGTTTGCAAAAGAACGCCATAAGATGTAAGATCTTAGTTCAAAGATTTCACTTTTATGTGTTTTCTGACAAAAGATGTAAGATCTTAGCACATTGATGAGTAAAAAAACAGGCCTAATTTATTTTATTTCTTGTGTAAAATTACTTTAAAATAATCATAAATACTTATCTCATACCTAAAAATGAATTACTTCATTGATCCCCTGCTAATGGACAAAAATGGGTAATCCTCAAATTAAAAATCTTCAACTAACAATATTGAATATAACTGAGCGTAGCACAACTCTATGCATACATTTTGAGAACTAATCCGGTCGATTTTTTCAAACAGAGATCATAAACCCAATTCCGATGAAAAAAAAATATTTGTCAAAAATTCATGTTTCGAACGAACCGTAAAAAAAAATCGATCATTTTACAACAAATAATTCTTCAAAATTTTCCACAGGGACATCCGAATCCTCCAAAATGGTAAAAACATCCAGCGACCCCACTGGAAACTCTAGTCAGTAAGTTTACTTATAATCAATAATTTATTATGTTAAAACTTCAGAAACTATATGGTCAATTATTCCAAACCGATGTCCCTGCGCCTATTATGCTTAAGCTGTCCGTGCAAGATTGCCAAACCCTGTTAAAATGACAAGAGCTTATCTAGTTATATACAAACCAGCATAGCATCCAGGGGTGGAGCTCCAGCATCATCATTGGGGGGCAAGAGGGGTCTCCATGCGGAGAGTCAAGGGGCATGGGCAAAATAATATTTTTCTTTTCAAATTATTGAAGGGGCAAATGCCACCCCCCCGAAACGACGCCACTGCTAGCACGATCAGTGCAAGATGAGAAAAAATATTTTCTAGGTCTACGAAAAACAACGAGGAATTGTGGCACTTCGGCAGAAATTCGCCGAAGCTTTACAAATTTTATTTGTAAAAGAATTGCCTGTAAGTTCAAGAAAACTTAGGATTTAGGGGGAGTCTTAGTCCCCCCCCCACATCCCATACGTTCCCACACGTACATATCGGTCTCTTGCGTATACAAAGCTGCGTGACTGTCGGATGAAAATTGTCTAAAAGGATAAATTATTCCAAGATATTTATCTATAGACGAAGGGACCCTACCTAACCCTTCTGGCGAAAAATACCCAAATGTATATCTTGTACAGTAGCTGATATGTTAAACTCTTTGTGTTCGGGTAATATTGCATTATTGCATCCGGGAGTGGAATTTAGCCATGGATGAATTAGGGTAAAGCCGGTTATCTAAAATTGAAGCCTTACAAGAGAATCCTTCCTTATCATCTCATTATTCTACCGTCGTGCTGGGTACAAATGAAGTTCTGTCTGTTCAATCGTTTTGTTCTTAAAAGCAACAAGTTTCTTGTCCATTTTCAAACATTAACCGCTGTTTCGTATATTAACAGTTGCGGTCCCCCTCCCCTAGGTGAGTCACCGTTCACATATTTGCTCGTGGCTAAGAATAATACGAACCTTCTCGACTGAGACATTCTCCAGCCTTTTTATTGGTACTTTTACATGACCCCTGAACCCCCCGCTCACGCACGTAGATGACTTGGGGTCAAGGTATAAAATATCCGATAACCTATAGTAGTTAGCAAATGATAAGTAAAAGTTGCTGACTAGCATTTTCAATTGGGTCTCTAGGTACAGTGACCAGTTCGGGGGAGCCCGAGGTTCCCGGGAAAATTTGACTGAAATAGGAAGCCTATGGTTTTAAAGTCAATCTTCCTAAGTGTATTGAAGCTCATACCATGGACTAAAAAGCTAGGGGTCACCCAATTCCTATCATCTGGTGTACATCCCAGAACACCATGTGGGCTACGCAGTTCCGCCATACCGGGCAAAGTTTCCGCCACGCTTGGAAAAGTTTATGCCTTGCTTTGCAAACTTCCACTACGCTTGGCACTTGGCACGTGCCACCTGGTGTAGTCTACATGATTTAACACAGTGGGCGCCCCCTCGAAGAAACCCTACTCGAGTTTCCCATGATATTAATGACTGTGAATAGGCACTACTCAGTGTTGTACCACTTTTATAATTTCAAAGTCACAGTTGTCTAGTTTCTTGCATAACTCAAAAAAAGTTTAACCTCAGAACTCATGCCCCCCGGCACCCGTAAAATACGTTCCCTCTGAATATTGAAGCTAATTGAGTTTGCTTCATACCCAGCAAAAAAATAATTAAAATTTTCTAATCCTTAAAGAATCGACATAAAAAAAAATGCCCTTTGGATTAGTCTTATAGGTTCACTTATATCTCAAAATATTATTTTCAAAAATTTATGTTTTGATTGTTTCAAAATCACGAAGATTCTAGGGCAGTAACATATTTTTGTCAGTGTTGCCACACCGAGCTGCGAAATTTGACAACGCTTTTCATCCGTAACAAATCTTTCATTAAAAAATTTTTTAATCCCCGAAAGAAGATATCTTCTGAGGAAACTCACACTTTCTAAGGCCCTTTGGTGTAATATGTTTTTGCTGATTTGTCACAAGGTTTTTAACTTTTTTTTTATGTTGATGCCCACTTATACCAAAAGCTGAATAATTTCATATGTAGGTTTCATTAAAGTTTGATTTCCTGATTTTCCCCAGTTTTTTCTTTTTTCTTTTTTTTTTACTTAATGATAATTGAAGTTATATTGAACTTGAGAAAATACTTCTTGTAAATAAGTCTAGAGAAGAGATTTTCGAAGAAGTGAAGAAAAGCAATTTTTTTTTTTGAAAATATGTTATTTTTATTATTTTTGAAATTATATTTTTTTGTTGAAAATATTAGAAACAGAAACATTCTGCGAATAGAATTGTATTTCCTGGTTTGCATCGCCAAGTAGTTTATGGAAAAAAAGGACTCCCAAAGGTATTATCTACCAACACTAGGGAATCCACATTCTTCTCTTTAGACCCCGCCGCCGTGCCTACAAGTCGGCGGCGCGCCGCCGAGCGGGCCGCCGCGCGCAGCTGCTACTGCTGCGGCGCCCGACGGCGGCGGGACAAAACACCCACCGTTTTTTTCTCTTTTTTGATTATCGCTATCAACCTACGGGCTTCAGGCGTCCTCCCAACGCATATGTTTCTAAAAATTAATACGGTCATCTTGGGCCTGCCCTGTTTATTTGTTCTTCGGTAGGAAAAGAAGAAAATTTTCTTGAAAAAAAAACTACACATTTCACTTCAAAATTCTTGTCATTGTTATTTCTGATTTTTCGGATGAAAAGAGGTATGTAAAAGAGCATTAGGCAATTCAGGATGTTGTCATAGGCAGCGCAATCGAGTTGTCTAAGTAAAGAACAATGTTGGCACATTTTATTATTATTTTTTTTTTTTTTTTTTTTCCATACCAGGGCAATTCGTATCAAAGAATTTGTCGTAGAAACTTCAAAAAGGACTCATTAGATTGAAAATTGGAATAAATAGTGCCCTTTTTAATAGTCGAAAGTGATTGAAAGGCAGCTAGCACCCCTTCCACGCCCACCCTTTCCCCAAACGCATCCAATCAAAATTTTAAGATAGCCATTTTGTTCAGAGTAACTGATTTCCAGAGAGAAAATGTGTTTTTGAGGAGGCTACTCCCCCACAACCCTTAGGGCAAGAGTTTTGTAGTTATGCACTGGAGGTATATAAGAACGATGTTGGCACAATGTATTATTTATTATTTTTTCCTTTAGACCAGGGCACTTCATATCGAAGAAGTTGTAGAAACTTCGAAAAGGGCTCATTCAATTAGAGACTGAAGTGGCTTGTGCCCTTTTTAATAGTCGAAAATGATTGGAAGGCAACTAACACCCCTTCCACGCCCACCATTTCCCGAAACACATACAATCAAAATTTTGAGATAGCCATTTTGTTTAACGTAGTTCAAAGTTCTGGAAATTAGGTCTTAGAGGATAACAACCACCCTCACAGCCCTTAGGGTAAGGGTTGTAATTTATACCCTGGGGGCATATACGGTTTTTATAGAAAGCGTTGTCGTAGAAACTCAGAAAAGGAGCATTAGTTTGGAAATCGAAAAACCTAGTGCCCTTTTCAATAATCGAAAGTGATTGGAAGGCTTTACATTTTTATAGTAGAGATCGATGTGGGTATAATGTATCATTTTTTTGTTGTTGTTGTTGTTTAGAACAGGGCACTTCGTATCGAAGGAGTTGTCGTAGGAACTTCGAAAAGGGCTCATTCGATTGAAAATAGAAAGGGCTGATGTCCTTTTTAATAGTCGAAAGTGATTGGGGGGAAACTAATCCCCCTCCCACGCCAACCCTCCCATTTGCCTTTATGTTTAAAAAGTAAATGTTGCCTTAAGATTAAATTAAAATGCACTGTGTTTATGCTAATTCCCAATAAGGCATCTCAGCCGTATCCCAAGAACGACTGAGGGTATTATGTTCAAACTTTCAGGGCTTCTTCTGCTCTTAAAATTTGACCAAATCAAAATAGCGTAAGTGTATCCAAGCTATCAAAGAAAGTAAACAAATTTTTTTGCGAATGTTATTAAATTTTCCATTTCAGGTCAACTAGAGGAGGTATGAAACTAAATTAACACTATTATTTGTGTCCAGATTTTTATAAAGGTCTATGTTGTTAAATTTTGCTGAAAATTGTTTTCCAGCATACAAATAGCAGGACAAACTATAAATTCTTAAAAAAACGAAAAGATTTAAAGTATGATTTTCTTTTTCCCTGAAAAGACTATGTCAATATAAAACGAACAGAAATTAATTAAAAGAACTGTTTCCAAAAAATGAGTTTTTTCAAAGAAAAGTAAAGAACTCCATTAAGCCAAAAACGAGCAAAATTAAAGACAAATAATCTACCAAGCGTGGAACTACCACAAATCAGCATCGATAAATAAATGAAACCCAAAACGAACAGAAATTACAATAAATAACCGAGTCAGACTCAAAACTAGCAGAAACTTACATAAGGTGGGCTCAAAACCCCTATGCCATCCCAAGGCAAGAACATAATTTGTACTTTACTGACAAAAATACAAATGAATATGCATTTTCAGTTTAACATACATATACTGATATTTAGTAATCAAAATGTTTATATTATTTTATTTATCAAAGTTATAAAAGTAAAAACCTTTATATTTTTTCAGTAAAGTGAAAATTATGTTCTGGCCTTTGGAAGGCATAGGGGTTTTGAGCCCAACTTATGTTAATTTCTGCTCGTTTTGAGTTTGACTCAGTTATTTATTGTTATTTTTGTTCGTTTTGGGTCTAGAGCTAGTATAGAAATATATCTATAGAAATGAATTACATTTTTTTGCACAGTTAGCAGAGCACACTGAAGTTGAAGTAGCCTTAAACTTTGACTTGAAACGTTATATATTGACCACTTCTTTCAGAAAATAATTTCGAAGGGTTATTCCGTATTGATAAGAAAGGAGGGTAAAGGTGCAGTTTAGTTCCTCCTGTAGTGTAGTGCGCAGGAGCCCTATGGTGAAGGTACAGGTTTGTTCTCCCTTATAAAACAACTTATTTCGGCAGATACAAAGAAGAAGCCCATTTGCGGCATTCTGTGGGACCCCAAGGTACAGTACTAGTATCAGATCTCGCGAGTGGCAGCTTACGCTCGTCAAGTTCTGGCTGTACCGGCCACATGTGCCCCAGCTAAACGGCTTTTTAGCACGACAGGACTGATAGTGACTGCAAAAAGATCAATGGCTCCAGTCAGAGTGAAGAAACTGATTTTTGTTACATCGATTGTAACTGAAGTGATGTAACCACTTATTTAAATTCTTTGGTGTTGTTAAGCCATGGCATCTGATTTTTTTAAAATGTTTTTCGTTGTCTTTATTTGTTTTTTTTTTTCACTTCCTTTTCGTATTTATTTTATTAACAGGATATGTTTTAACTTCAAACTTTGAAAGTTATACACACATTAGCCCAAATCATTAACGAGAAGGAAATGACTAAACACGGGATTTTATAGGAACACTGCGATGTTAAACATAACACAACATAGGTTTCCCTGGGTCTAGTGGCTAAAAATGAGAATTCTACTTGGTGAACATCGAGAATTCGACGGTGAACATAAACACTTTCCGCACGGCCCAAAAAATTCTTGTTTTGTCATATTGTTCTAGTATGTTTTTAGCCAACCATTTAAAAATCCTTACTAAAATCGAGGTTGAACGTGCTTGGTGATGTGAAATTTTTATAATTATTTTTAATTAGAAAAATCGGCGCGCCGTGGCGCACCGCCGGGCTAAAATTTTAGACCGGCGGCGCTTCGCCCAAAAAAATTAGGCGAGACTGGTGGCGCGCCGCCGTCGATACAGAATCACACATTCGCAGCCGTCATTTCGGCGTGGCGCGACGTCTGGGACTACTTCTCTTAGTCATAATCTGAACACTTCAATCATAGTTTTCATGGCAAGTTATATTTTTTCAATAATAATAAGAAGAAAATCTAAATTATAAATTCCACGGTGAGTTCTATTTAAAGTCGTTTAGTTTAATGGGAGTGGCGACCAAGGCCGTATCCAAGGGCGGGGTGAGGGGGGTACCAAAAGCGGAATAATTTCATGCCAAAAGCTGAATAATTGATATGTAGATTTCATCAAAATTTGACTTCCTGATTCCCCCTTTTTTTCTTCTTTTTTAAGAATAAATATGACTGTTTTACTAGGATCAAAATCATTTTATCCGAGCATTCCTTCCATAAGGAACATATATACCCCCAGGGCATAACTTACAACGCCTGCCCCACGTAATTCCGTCTCCTGACGATAAACGGAAAACCAGCTCTTACACACCCTCTAAAATACGGTGTTTTTTTCTGTTTTTTTTTCAGGAAGTTTATACTGCTTTTATAAGACCAATTTGAGAAATATTGTATTTGAGAAATATTGAAATCATAATTCTAATTGTGGTATTTATCGTTGAATTGCTAAAGTATCAGGAAAAAGTGCTATAATTTATTAATTATGGTGATCCATATAATTTTTAGTGTATTCGTGATATCAATTATTTATATTGTATACTGATATTTAAAAGTTTTAACGTAATGCTTAATTTTATATTGAAATATAAGAAAATTTTGAATCATTTCTTTGCTTTTTACTTAGTTATTTCAAACGTAAGGCCAACATTCTTTTTTTCTTTTTTCTTACAGGATTTATTTAATTGGTGCGTAATTTAATTTATTTTAATTGGTGCGTAAAGTTTAGGGATGAGCACCAAACTAAATTCATAAGCCGCGCAAAATCCTTCTCTCCGAGGGATTATTTTCTATAATTCCATCCTTGCTGTAAACTCACCCCCAGAAAATTTCTTGCAGACGATTCCGTCTGAAAAATTCTTCTTAGCACAATTTCATTTGAAAAAAGGCTTATTTTTTTCTGTGTAATTTCCAATCTTTTTTCAGATCATGGCGGAAATACCCCTATGCGGAAAAAATTTCTCGGAAATCTTAATGGAAATTTTCTCCCGCGGAAAATTTCCCCACTGAGAATTTCTCCTGGTGATGGTTCCGCCATGGAGAATTCCTACCGTGGAACCCCCCTCCCAACTGAATTCTTCTCGGATAAAATGGTTTGATCCTACTTTTACACTTAACCAATTCAAACAATGAGATTTAGTTTTAACTGTCACTGGCAGGGGCGAGTGCAGGGGATGTTTTAGGGGCAGGCAACCCCCCCCCCCCAACCACCACCAAAAGATTGAATGTTATATTAGCTATAGGAGTGGTGGAAGAAACATACCAAAGGGGGAAGTCAAGTTTTGTAGGCGCCCCTCCCAAAGACTAATTCCAAATCCATCCATGGTCATTACTACTTTAATGAGAGTTTAAAATTATTTACGTCATTAAGTTAAATACACCCTTCTCCTCTAAATAAATTTTATTTGATTAAAAAAAGAAAAAGATTACGAATCTTACGGAAGCGATAAATCTTTTTGGACTCTCCAAGAAAATGGTAATAGTTTTTGGTGACATTTATTGAATTCATTTCTTTTCATGTTCATACTCATATCAGCCGATCTTAAATCAGTGGATACTATTTTAATAGTCTTTTAAAAGGCAATTTAATTTTATTGTGAGCATTTAAACACACTGGCTTGAAATTCGAGAAACCACCGCTGATTCTATTTTGAATTAAATAAAAGAACTCATTTTTTCAACTGAAAGGAGCAACATTATAACTTAAAAAGAAAGGAAAATATCACGTATATGAGGGGGGTTACCCCACCTCAATACCTCGCTCTTTACACCATTTTTTTAGAACTTTTAAAAAAGCTTCTGAGTCTAGTTAAAGTGGCCATTGTGTCTCAGGAATTGTTGTTAATGAGTTAAGACAAAGTATCAAACTTTAGCGTAAAGAGCGGGTTTATTGAGGAGGGAGCAGCCCCCTCGTATACAGAATAATTTTTTGTTCGTTTAAAGTTTTAATGTTGCCCCTTCCTTTCAGTAGAAAAAAAACTGTTTTTTGAATTAATTTCTGATAGTTTTGCCAGGGTGTCTACCTCCCCCTCCAAGAAAAATCCCCCCACAAAAAATTCCTCAATGAAAAGTCTAAGCCGCGTAAAATCCTTCTCACCGGGAAATTATTTTCGGGTAATTCCATCCTTGCTGTGAACTCCCCAGGAAATTTCTTGCAGACGATGCAAATTATTCTTGGAATTTTTCATTCCAAGAAGTACATTTCAATGTAGAGGTCTTGGAAAAACTCTACAGTGAGGTTTTCTGATATGCTGAATCTGATCTATCTGCTGAATCTATCACGCTCGTACTTGATAGGGTAAGATGAAACTTTACGAATCTGATATATTTGGAATCAGCATAAAAAAAATTCTTTTGACGTATCTAATCTTACCAAAATTTTTTTTTTTTTTAGTTTTGGTTACTACTGGGCGGAGTCGCTCCATACTCACAGTTAATTACCGTTAACTGCTTGACAATTTCTCAAAATTTCCACAGAAATAGGAAGGGAACGATGGCGAGAGAGTGAGTGAGTGAGTGAGAGAGGGAGAGAGAGAGAAAGAGAGAGAAAGAGAGAGAAAGAGAGAGAAAGAGAGAGAAAGAGAGAGAGAGAGAGAGAGAAAGAGAGAGAGAGAAAGAGAGACAGAGAGAGATAGGGTGAGAGAGAGAGAGTTTCAAGTAACCCTTAAAAAAAGACACAGATTCAGATTATGTCAGAAGACATGCACCAACGCGATAGACATATACATACCTCATTTGTTATAGTACTATAAAAGGAAAGGGGCGGGGTCACAAGTTTTCAAGCTCTTCAAGAATTGATGGTGGCAGTGCCGTTTTGACCAGTAGGCTAGGCCTATGTATTTTTTTTTTATCACGCCCTACAATACTTTCTTTATACTTTGACAGAGCTACTTTGAATTGTAACCAATTTAAAATTTTAAAGCACCAAAGACACCATCTTTAAAGCACCGGAGACGGTGAAAATGACATCTGATAGTTCGTATATACAGTTTGAATTAAAACCTACAAAACCATGCCTTAAAGAATTAGGTAAAAATCAAGAATTCAGTTCTTAATGAGTAAGACCTCAATATTTAGTTTTTGGTAGTGGGCGCTAAATTAAAGGAAAAAGAAACTACTACTACTACTACTAGATACAACTCACCGCAGCATCAAGGCACCATAGGCCACCAGAGCTATTCAAGCTCCTCCTCCATTCCAATCTATTCAAAGCATCCCTACTTACACCCTCCAGGAAGTTCCTGTTTCCCCTAAATCTTTCTTTATGATATCCTCTCACCCCAACCGCGAAAAACCTGCTTTCCATTTAGCCCTAAAAGGTTGGCCGAAAATACAATCTTCAGCAATCCGTCATCCTTTATCCACAGAACGTGCCCTAGCCATCTCAACCTTTCTCTCATTATAGCCCTAGAAAGCGCGATTGAACAACACATTTCGTACAGCTTACTGTTTGAAATACGGTTAGTCAGTCGGGTATCCGGAACAATCCGTAGGCAATTTCTTTTGAAAACACGTAGCAAATCTTCATATGATTTTGGAGCGCCCATGCTTCAGGAACGTGGTTGTAAATCAGCAAAAAGACGGTAAAAACGTGAGTTAAAAAATAACTTTGGAAAAAAATCAGCAAAAAAAAAACAACATATGGCACCAAAGAGATTAAAAAGATGCAGCTTTCCTTTGAAGATGCAGTTGTATTTGGGAAGCAACCAATCACTAATGTTTTAATTCTTATGGACGAAAAACGTTGCCAGATTTAAATAATTACCTTTTCTTCTTTTAATTCACGCTCCAACGTGGCAACACTGACGAAAATTTGGTGGTTCCCTAAAAACTTAACATATCTTAAATAACTTAAAGTAAAATTTTCGGAAATTTTGGTTTCCAACTATAAACAGACCTAAGATGTGTCAAGGGGACAAAAATACTTTTTACTTTGATGCCTTTGGTATTTTAAAAGGTTGTGCTGTTGTTTTCCAGATATGGGAAAAATCAAAGTTTAATTTATGACATGTTTTGTTTATTATGGGTCTTGCATTTTTGTGAGGGGTGAAAACAAAGTAATATAAAATGTTGGAGCGGCCGGCTTTCTCACTTACAACAACAATCAAAGCGAACGCAGCATACTACAAACGTGTTCACATGAGCAGTGCTTTTGGCGTAGAGTTTGGATATCCCAATTGAAATCTTGAACAAGAGAAAATGATCATTGAGTTAGGGTTTTGAATCATTACACCAAATAGCGCGCCACACATGGCAAAAGTGTGCCCCGTACGGCAAAATATGTCTTGCGTGGCGCAAAGAGGCGCACCGTGGCGGAAATTCACGATGCAGGGCGGAATTGTGGTGTTCCTAGATGTACTTCAGGTGGCGGAGATTGAGATACCCTTTAAATGCCCTTTGATGACTGCCACAGATGGGAGGGGTGCATAATCATGTCCTTCATTAATTATGTGCCACAATGAGAGCTGCATAGAAACTTGGTATATTTACCAAACAGGTATCCGTATAAGCTAATCCTCGGTTGCCATAACAATCTCCTTGGAAGGAGCTAGAGATGATGAGTCAAACATTCTTCATTACATGCTATGCAGCTTAAGTAGGTGAGATTATCTGATATTATCTCTAACATTGAAAATAAATTTAATGTCTAGTAAGTCGAATATTCTCCAATCTATATATACAAAATCGAAGGAATGTCTGTCTTTCTGTCTGTGTATCCCATATGCATTGCTACACTATTCATCTGATCGCCAAGAAACTTTTAGAAATTGATGAGTACGCTCTTCCGAAAATTCTAAGCATAACATTTTTTCGCCCTCCCCCAGGCCCTCTTTCTACCTTTCGCACTGATGAAAGTAGAGACTTACAAAGAACTGACAGTCATCTAACAAAAGTCTCGACTAAGAACATTTCTTTGTCAGTAAACCCTCTGAATTTGATATTCAACAATACTTTCCTCACTTAGAAATACCATTGTTATTTTACATGTAAGAAAAATTTTCCTCCGGAGAGAATTGTTGGGGTCGGGGGGAAATCTGCTATGTGGGATTTCCCATAATAAAATAAATTTTTGTTACATATCTTTTTCGACTCTTTGCATATGTAATCAAAATAGATTAATTAGGTAATTTATACAAAGGTAGGGTGAAGGACAACTTTATTCAATCTGAGATCAATTATATTATGGAAAGCATGATGTTTGAAAAAAATCGATGTCAGTGTTTTGTTTTATCTAACCAGTGCATTATCTTGTTTTTCGATTTATGGACTCGATTCCCCAATGAAGAGGAATTGTTGGGGATAATTGACCGTGGAGAGATTTTCAGTAGGGAGGGGATTTTCAAGGAGGAGAATGGTCGACTGGGGAAGTTTTTCAAGTACTTTTAAATTTAAAATGCGATCGTTATTAATACATGGGATGAATTCTCCGCACGGAAGGGGGATTTTTCGCGGGGAGAATTTTCCCTGGAAGGGGGGGGGAGGGAGTTCCATAAGGGGACATTTTCTTTTAATTTCCATTCTTTTAATATTGCAGCAAAGCGCGACGGGTAGGCTAGTATTTAATAATTAAGTCTAAATATATCAAATGAAAAATAAGTGAATCTACATCTAATGTAGGAAGAAAAAACAGAAAAACAGGATGGTGGTGACAATCTTCTCGTGGTCCCCTTAGCAGTAATAAGGACAAATAGAGGCCTACTTCTCCTAACTCCAGTTACCTCTCAGCTACTGGCTGTCATGCCCAGTGTCTGGCCCTAAGGCAGTGCATTTCTGGTTTACGCCTCCAAGATTGGATTGACTGGTGCCAATAGTAGCTGACGAAATCATGGCCGGGGGGTTACTCCCCTGAAAATACGAAGCGCCAACCGTTGGGTAAGAAGAGATCCCTTAAGGAGTAGACCGAGGTGCGAGAAAGAAGTTCTCTTACAAATACGGTTTTAAGTTTCAAACGCAACTTGCCGCTGATGACAGCCAAGAGGGGGCGATTCTTCCCTCTCTTTTGGGGGATGAGTGTTGCCTGCCCAAGCTGGTTTGGAGCTGCAATGAGGAGTTCTTGGGTTTTGGGAAGATAATGGTGGACACCTTGACACACCTAAGGAAGGCTCTTCTACAAACGGGGAAAAGAGATATGCAAGTCCTAACTCAAAGTACCATACCCGAATAAACACCAAAAACTTGGCAGCTATTGTTCTTTTTTTAGGGGGGGGGGGAGAGATTGTGGAGGAAATGGAAAGAAAAGAGGTGTTAGAAAAAGGTGGTAGAAAAAAGGCGAAATATTACTCACTTAGTTCTTCAGCTAAAGTCACTCTTCTTCCTGTTAAGAGGGTTTCTTTCTGTTCTCTATCTTGACTAAATTCATATAATACTTCTTTGACTTCTTTTTGTGGCCTTCGACCTTGAAAAAAAAACATCACTAAGAAAGGTCAATTTTTTTTAAATCAAAATTTAGATTAATTAGTTAATATACAGGTAAAAAAAAGGTGCGCCGAGGAGGGGGGGATGTCTAAGAAGAAAATGCAAAACGAACGGTTTTTGGTACAATTCGACGTGAAAAAATTCTGAATTTTATATCAAATGTCAAGATCGATTTTCTAATTTATTTCCATTTCTAATATTTGACATTAAAAAAAATATTCTATTTATTAGAGCAGAAATGCACAAACTCTTAACCCATATTTTAATTCAAAAGTTTTTGACCCTGAAGAAATACTCTGTTTACTAAAAAAAAAAATATACTTAACAGCCTATTCAGCATCAATGATGGTTTATATTTGCGTGATTTATAAAAATCCTAGAGGGGGACAAATTATTATCCATTAAACAGCCTAATGATGGGTAAATCAGAAAAAATCCAGTAGGCATGAATTAAATCAAAGATAGGATCAGGCAACATTGATTGGTAGGGAAGTGCATCGATTTGGGGGGGGGACAGGGGGTGGGGGCAATTGTATCATTTAAGAAAAATTAAGCAAGAAAAACGAGTTTTAATTTTTATGAAGCAGTGAATACAATAAAATAAACACTTAATTAAACAAACATACTCCGTATATTTCGGCCCCACGTCCGGGAGCCTTTCTCAACGGAAAAAAAGAAAATGAAACAAAAATTTTCGTTTTAAAAAACTTAACTTAAATCAAAATAAAACATACTAAGCAGATAAAAAGAAAGAAAAAAAACACAAAAGAAAAAATATAAATAAATAGGAAACAAAACTCACATATTAAATAAACACTTCCATGTATTGTTTAAATGTTTCCACTTTTGTGTATTTTCCATTTTTAAAGTTCACTGAACCCAAAATTAGGTGATACAGTCAAAATACTTATTTCCTATTTTATTCTTAATTGACATTCCCTATTTTCATCTGATTTTAAGAGAATGTGTATCTTCCCTCTTCTTCACAGGTTATGGAGCCTTTGAGGGAATCAGTACCTTGTGCTTAGCGGAATACATATCTACCATAAATTCCAAATTCTATTTCCAAATATTTCCTATTGTCAAATATGATTCCTACAATGATTGTGTGTTGTTGTTAACCCTTACGAAGGGAAGGGGCACCTCCACTTTTGCCATATAATATCTGCCACAACGTGTCACCGGGTATAAAATATACATGATGAGAAGCACAAACCAGCGTCCTATTTGTGATTTGCCGGAGTCTAAAGCTGATCTTCGGGTAATACGAGGGAGGGGACTAATTTCGTGTCACCAAGACATCTATTAGAACAGGTTACTGGGTATAAATGATGAGAAGTCGAAAACAGTCTCCTAGTTACGACTTTCTGGAGCCTAAAGCTGATCTTGGGGTAATCCGAAGGGGGGGGGGTGGTAATTTCTTGTCACCATGAAATCTATAAGAGCGGGTTACCAGGAGTACACAGCAAACATTGAGTTAGAAAGAACCAGTTTGAGGTTTTTTGGACCCAGAGCCTGTTTTACATCTGTGGATAATAAGAGAGAAGCGGGTGGGGGGGTTAATCTCCCTCCCCACCTAGGAAAAAAATATATCACCTGGATCAAAGCCCTAATTGCATATGCATTCTACTTTGGCTTCAATTATAATTGATAACTCTGCAGCGTTGGATTCTGCCACGACTTTTCACTTAAAAAAAACTTCTTCCAATAATTTTTTTTTTTAGTTACTATAAATATTAGCTAAAGTTTGATTTTTATAGTTTAAAGTGACAGGTCTTTTTAAGCTCAATTAACAATTATTTAACGCTGAATATTTGTTCCCTCTACATATAGTATCTAGATAATGTAATTTATTTATTTACTAAATCATACAGTAAAACGCATTCATTGAGACACAAAAAGCTACGAAGCGAAACTTTTCGTATTCATCTTTAATAAATAACAATTTATTTATGCAAATCAAAAGTATTTGAATGTAAATACCAATCTTCGTCGTAAATTAGCTGACCTGTCCCATTTGCTGCCATTTCATTTAAAACTCCATGATCATTAATACAAAAATAAGATTAGCATGCTCCAACAGCAATATTTACACTATGTCATCTTTTGTGCTTAAACATTTCCGTGAACAAATTTTGGAGGAGACAGGGAGTAGCTCCATTTCCTTTGAGACAGGGCGTCAAATCACGAGAATATAAGGACAAGGATTATTTTTTCAATTTATTTTAAATGAAGATGATAAAAACTTTTTTTTAATCTAGGGGGAGGGGTTATGTTTTCGAATTTTAAAGCGCTAATAACCAAAAAGACATTCTTCAAAATATGGAGAGCGAGGTGGTAAAGTTTAGGGGAGGCAATCATGCTCTCCCATTGACACCAAAGTTTTGAGGCGGAGTTTAATAATTGTAGAAAACGTGTTTAATGTTTACGATATAGGGGGAACCTTTGAACGAGGATGAAAACAATTATTTCTTAGATCTAGGGAGAGGGGAACAATTGTGACTTATTCGTGTTTTATAATAAAAATACACGAAAAGACACTTTTCAAATCTGGGGGAGGTACCAGTTTGTATATCAGAAACTACCTACAAGACTAGAACGCAGAGATGTATAGAACTCTGGTAATCATGGGACTTAGGCTACTCACACTAAGAACAGTCCAGTCCATGTACAATCTTCCATGGAGCACCTAAGCTCGATAAATCTCATATAACCTCTAACGAAGAGGATGAGGAGTGCTTCCACTTTGTTCCTAACAGATTCCGATCGATCAGTTTATAAAGTCTGAAGATTCCGACACCCGATCACAGAAAATCCGACATTTTTTCTGACATCACACTGGACTAAAATTCACCAAATTTCCGACGCCATCCGAAAAATCTGACAATAGTCTGTCACATAGGAATGTTTCTATTCACAATACAAGCTTTTACACTGTCTGTCCTACGACTCCACTTCCCTCAAAGGTAAAATTTATCTTTACTATTCCAAAAAAAAAGAAGAAAAAACGCACCTAATTCACACTCACTCTTAGTCTTTATCAACTCATATATTTAAAAAAAATTCCTATAAAAACCCTTTTTTTCCTCAAATACAAAACAAACTTTCAACATTCTTTTTCTTTTTTTAGCTGAACTTTTTTAAATACACTGAACGCACTTCTTGGCCATCGCGTTGGCTTTTACAGTTTTGACTAGTTTTATGAGAGGGGCATACACCTTTAAATCATGGGAGACATATCTTTTTTTTCAGGCCAAACTGGGCCTACATAATTGAGGCAAGTGTCATACTTTTGAGCGACTTCTTATGATCTGTTTTAACGTCTTTAGAAAAGAACTGCTTTACAAAAACGTTCAAAAATGGCAAGGTCAGGAAGTATTGGACAATGCTGATTATGTTAGAGAACTTCTGAGTAGCATTTGGTGTTTTTATAGAAGCCACGTGACACCAAAAATCACACACATCTGTCAAATTTGGAAGATCAAAAAGCAGTTAACTCCACCATTCCTCTACTATCTTTTTTCCATCCCACGACGGTGCACTATATCTCTGTAGAATCTTTTGCAGTAGACCAATTGCACCTATGCCCAAAGCTTTCGCAGCGTCAAGGATCCCGCACAACGTAAGCAGTTCGTCCTCAACCGAGAATCACTGCTTTATTTTCTTCATCGTCTCCACATAAAATTTACGAGCACATTCATAGATGACCTTCACTTCACATTGATCTGCTTTTGTGCTCAGATTTGACTTCAAGATTTGAAGAGACTCGTGAGCTCTCATCCCCAAGAACACATCTTGAGCTGGAAGGTATTCACTTGCTTTTTCAGGGTCGAGATTCAATAGCAAGGTTGATCTAATGTAGCTAGTCTTCATGAAATTCATTTTCAGATTTCTTAGAAGTAACTCCACCACTCATTTTATTTTGCGAAACAATGGTTTTTCACTTTGGAAAAAAAGATTAAAGTCTGCAGACCGCTCCAGTAGAGAGGGGTCATGAGCTCGTGACAGAACCACGTGGTTCTGTCAGCATTTTTAATACTGACGGGACTCCAAATATGGGCATAGAGTCATTAGGGAGAATACGTGGCTAATGGGGTCATTGACTTAAATTTCCAAGTGTGTCAACAACAACAACAACGACCTTGACATTCGCTGAGAGCGTGCACTTACAACAACAACAACATCGACCTTGGAACACCTGTGCTGTCGACCTCAATTCACCTATCGTGAATCAATAATTCCCCTTAGAAACAACAAATTAATTTCCCCTTTCTTGACAGATCAATCAATCAATGACATCATCTGTCAGACTTTAAAAATTTTCACCATAGAAACATTTCTCCAGGACTAGATTCAAGTAATTAATGTCTTTGCCTCGGGAACAACTCTTTGGTCGAACTCCAATAGATATTAATAACCAACGGCCATGGAAACAATTAGGCAAGAAACATCTTAGCGATGAATTGTTTTAGCGCGCGAAAAGGTTTCCTATTAATTTGAAATGCGTTAGTGCAGAGATGCCAATAACAAAGGAACACGCTGAATTTACGTTTAGGGATTATTTGGGCGAAACCGTTTTAGACAGGTTATGGAATTATTTCGGCGAAACAGTTAGAGACATTTTAAAAGATGTTTTTGGAAGAGATTTTAGAAGAGGTTTTGAGTGTGGTCATTATAATACACAAGTTTTGTTTGAACAGTGTTGTGAGGTCCTCTAACCCAACCCAAAGGGTTCCAATCCTCCTACCCCAACCCCGAAGGAAGCCCCCGGTCCTCAAAGGCCCCCCAAGCTCCCAAAGGCCCTCCACCGGTCCCCAACTGTCCCCAGGCCCCCAACTGCCCCCCCGTACACTCAAAGGCCCCCCAAGCTCCCAAAGGCCCTCCACCGGCCCCCAACTGCCCCTCCGGACCCCCAAAAGCCCTCCCCTGGTCCTCAAAGGTCCCCCGGGCTCCCAAAGGACCAACGGGGTCCCAAAGGCCCTCCCCCGGGCCCCAATTGACCACCAGGCACCCAAAGGCCCTCCCTGTGCCCCAAAGGCCCTCCCTGTGCCCCCAAAACCCGCCCCCGGCCCCCAAAGGTCCCCCGGACCAGAGAAGCGCTGCCGGGGTGCGCCGTGGTCCAGGAAAGCGCCCCCGGATGTGCCGCAGGGATACGCTGCGGGTCAGGAAAGTACCGCGGGGGATGCACCGCAGGGAGGCACCGCAGGAAAGCGTCGCAGGATGCGCCGCAGGGATGCGCCACAAAAAAAAGTAAACTAAAAAGTAAAAATTTCGAAATCTTATCCCCCAAACGCCCTCCTCAGACCCCCAAAGGTCCTCCCCTGGTCCTCAAAGCTCCCCCGGGAACCCAAAGGCCCTCCACCGGTCCCCAAATGTCCCCCAGCCCCCCCACCGTCCCCCCGGACCCCCAAAGGCCATCCCCGGTCCCCGAAGGTCCCCCCGGGCTCCCAAAGGACCACCGGCCCTCATGGGACCCACAGACCCTCAAAGGCTCTCCCCGAGCACCCGTCTTTCGTTGATATGTGTTGTCTGAAACCTATGATTTGGGATGTGTAGTTTGCTACTTCAGGCTTTTCTGAGCTAAGGTTTCCTAGTATTTCATAGTTGAATGCTGTCTGAAATAAATAGTTTGGGATGAGTAGTTTGCTATTTCAGGCTTTTATGAGTTAGGTATCTTAGCCTTTCGTTGGTGTGTGGTGAGTGAAACTTATGATTTGGGATATGTAGTTTGTTATTTTTGAGTTTTATGAGATTGATTTCTTAGTCTATCATAGGTGTGTGTTGTCTGAAACCTATGAATAGGGATATGTGGTTTGCTATTTTCGACTTTTCTGAGCTGGATTTCTTAGTCTTTCATAGGTATGCGTTTTCAGAAAATTATGATTTGGGATGGGTGGATTGCTACTTATGACTTTTCTGAGCTGGATTTCTTAGCCTTTCATAGTTGTGTGTTGTCTAAAAACTATAGATTGTGATTACTATTTTGCTAGTTTTTAATTTAATTATATATTATTATTATAATAAAAGATTATAGTGATTTCTGAAAAATCGTATGTTTTAGATATAAATTGATATTAACTGACTTTCTTAAACTGATTTCTAAGTCTTTCGTAGGTGTGTGGTGTCTGAAACCTATGATTTGGGATGTGTGGGTTGCTATTTTTTGACTTTTCTGAGCTGGATTTCTTAACCATTCGTAGGTGTGTGTTGACTGAAACCTATGATTTGGGATGGTTAATTTGCTATTTTTGACTTTTCTGAGCTAGATTTCTTAGCCTATCATATGTGTGTCCTTTCAGAAAATTATGATTTGGGAGGTGTAGTTTGCTTTTTGGACTTTTCAGAGCTAGGATTCTTAGTATTTCCTAGGTGAATGTTGTCTGAAACTTCGAGTTTGGGATGAGTAGTTGGCTATTTCAGACTTTTCTGAGCTAAGGTTTCTTAGTATTTCGTAGGTGAATGCTGTCTGAAACTTATGATTTGGGATATGTAAATTACTATTTCGGGCTTTTCTGAGTTGGATTTCTTAGTCTTTCATAGGTGTGTAGTGTCTGAAACCTATGATTTGGGATGTGTAGTTTGCTATTTTCGACTTTTCTGAGCTAGGTTTCTTAGCCTTTCATAGGTACTTGTTGTTAGAACATTATGATTTGGGATGTGTAGTTTGCTATTTCAGGCTTTTCTGAGCTAAAGTTTCCTAGTATTTCGTAGGTAAATGTTGTCTGAAAGCAATAGTTTGGGATGAGTAGTTTGCTATTTTTGACCTTTCTGAGCTATGTTTCTTAGTCTTTCGTTGGTGTGTGTTGACTGAAACCTATGATTTGGGATATGTAGTTTGCTATTTTTGACTTTTCTGAGCTAGATTTCTTAGCCGTTCATAGGTGCGTGTTGTCTGAAACCTATGATTTGGGATGGGTGGATTGCTACTTTTGACTTTTCTGAGCTGGATTTCTTAGCCGTTCATAGGTGTTGGTTGTCTGAAACCTATAGTTTGGGATGACTAGTTTGCTATTTTTGACTTTTCTGAGCTAGGTTTCTTAGCCGTTCATGGGTGAGTGTTGTCTGAAACCTAAGATTTGGGATATGTAATTGCTATTTCTGACTTTTCATAACCAGATTTCTTAGTCTTTCGTAGGTGTGTGATGTCTGAAACCTATGATTTGGGGGTGTGTGGGTTGCTATTTTTTGACTTTTCTGAGCAGGATTTTATAGCCATTCGTAGGTGTATGTTGACTGAAACCTATGATTTGGGATGGTTAATTTGCTATTTTTGACTTTTCTGAGCTAGATTTCTTAGCCTTTCATAGGTGTGTCCTTTCAGAAAATTATGATTTGGGAGGTATAGTTTGCTTTTTGGACTTTTCAGAGCTAGGATTCTTAGTCACTCATAGGTGCTTGTTGTCTGAAACTTCGAGTTTGGGATGAGTAGTTGGCTATTTTAGACTTTTCTGAGCTAAGGTTTCTTAGTATTTCGTAGGTGAATGCTGTCTGAAACTTATGATTTGTGATATAGTATTTCATAGATGAATGCTGTCTGAAAATAATGATTTTGTATATTTAAATTACTCTTTCTGTCTTTTCTTAGTTTGATTTCTTAGTCTTTCATAGGTGTGTGATGTCTGAAACCTATGATTTGGGATGTGTAGTTTGCTATTTTCGACTTTTCTGAGCTATGTTTCTTAGCCTTTCATAGGTATGTGTTGTCAGAAAATTATGATTTGGGATGTGTAGTTTGCTATTTCAGGCTTTTCTGAGCTAAGGTTTTCTACTATTTCGTAGGTGAATGTTGTCTGAAACCAATATTTTGGGATGAGTAGTTTGCTATTTTTGACTTTTCTGAGCTAGGTTTCTTAGTCTTTCGTTGGTGTGTGTTGACTGAAACCTATGATTTGGGATATGTAGTTTGCTATTTTTGACTTTTCTGAGGTGGATTTATTAGCCTTTCATAGGTGTGTGTTGACTGAAACCTATGATTGGGATGAGTGTTTTGCTATTTCTGTCTTTTCTGAGTTGGATTTCTTAGTCTTTCATAGGTGTGTGTTGTCTGAAACCAATGATTTGGGATGGGTAGTTTGCTATTTGAACTTTTCAGAGCTATGATTCTTAGTCCGTCATAGGCGTTTGTTGTCTGAAACTTCTAGTTTGGGATGAGTAGTTTCGATATTTCAGGCTTTTCTGAGCTAAGGTTTCTTAGTCTTTCATAGGTGAATGATGTCTGAAACCTATGATTTTGGATATGTAAAGTACTATTTCAGGCTTTTCTGAGTTGAATTTCTTAGTCTTTCATAGGTATTTGTTGTCTGAAACCTATGATTTGTGATGGGTGGATTGCTATTTTTGACTTTTCTGAGCTAGGTTTCTTAGCCGATCTTATGTGTTTGTTGTCTGAAACCTATCGTTTTGGATGACTATTTTGCTATTTTTGTATTTTCTTAGCTGGGTTTCTTATACTTTCCTAGGTGTATGTTGACAGAAAAATAGGATTTGGGTTGTGTAAATTACTATTTCGGGCTTTTCTAAGCTAGATTTCTTAGTCTTTCGTTGGTGTGTGTTGTCTGAAACCTATGATTTGTGATGGATGGATTGCTACTTTTGACTTTTCTGAGCTGTATTTCTTAGCCTTTCATAGGTGTTTGTTGTCTGAAACCTATAGTTTGGGATGACTAGTTTGCTATTTAAGACTTTTCTGAGCTAGATTTCTTAGCCGCTCATAGGAGTGTGTTGTCTGAAACTTATGATTTAGGATATGTAAATTACGTTTTCGGGCTTTTCTGAGTTGAATACATCTAAATTTTTACACACGCGAAAACTTACACACACGCACGTAATAAATCACACAAACAAAATCATACACACCAGAAAACGTACACACACACACACAAAAACTTACACCCACACGCCCAAGATATAACACATATGCGAAAACATAAAATCACGCAAAACCTAACATGTACACAAGAACTTACCCATGCACACTAAAAAAAGCACACAAAACCACCCACTTACACACACACACAAAAACTTAAAAAAAAACACGACAAAAAACCCACACACACACACACACACACAAACATACAAAAAACTTACACATGCACACGAAAACTTACATTCACATATAAAAAAACATTCACAAAAAAAATTACACACACCCACAAAATCTAACACGCACACACAAAAACTAACACACACACGCGAAAGAATACACACACACACGAATAAATACACACACACACACACAAAAACTTACACACACACACATTAAAAAATACACACACACACGATAACTAAAACTCCAACACCAAATCTTACACACACAAAACCTGACACACCAACAAACACACACAAAAACTGACACATGCACACGAAAACTTACATGCACACAAAAACTAACATGCACACAAAAACTTACACACACACACACACACACAACTAACACACACACACACACACACACACACAATAAAACTTACACACACACGCCAAAAATTAAAAACGCACAAAAACTCACACACACACACACACACTCACACAAAAAAAAAAACAATAAAATGAAAAAAAACAATCACACAAAAACTTACATCCACACCAAAACAAAAATGCACACAAACAAACACAATCTCAAACACCCACACACAAACCCACAAAAAACAAAAAAAACAAACAAACAAAAAAAACACAAAACAAACAAACAAACAAACAAAAGAAAAATTAAACAAACACGCCAACTCTAACAAAAAAAAAAAATTACACACACACACACACACACAAAAACAACTTACACATGAACATAAAAAAAAACACACACACACACGCACAAAAACTAACAAACACACACACACACACACACACAAAACTTACACACACACACACGAAAACTCACACACACAAAAACTAACATGCACACAAAAACTTACACACACACACACACACACACACACACACACACACACACAAAACACACACACACACACACACACACACACACACACACACACACACACACACACACACACACACACACACAAAAAAAACAACAAAAAAACACACACACAAAAAAAAACAATCAAACACAAACAAACACATACACACACACAAAAACACACACAAAAACTTACACACACACACACACAAACACACACAAACTTACAAACACACACACAAAAACTGACACACACACACAAAATCTTACACACACAAAAACTATCACAAAAACACACACAAAAACTTACACACACATTAAAAAGATAACAAGCACAAAAAAAATAACAATAAAACACAACCTTACACACACGCACTAAAACTAACACAGACGCACACAAACTTACACACACACAAAAACTTACACACACACACAAACACACACACACAAACACAAACACAAAGACAAACACAAAAAAAAAAATACACACACAAAAACACACACACATACAATAAAACAAAAAAAATTACAAATGATCTCTAAATATTTAATTCACAAATAAACTTACACACACACACACACACACGAAAAATTACACACATACACGCAAAAACTTACACACACAAAAGATTAGACACACAAAAACTTACACACACACACACACAAAAACTTACACCCACACGCAAAAACTTACATGCACACAAAAACTTACATGCACACAAAAACTTACACACACAAAAACTTACACACACGCACAAAAAATATCACACACACAAAAAAACTTAAACATACACACACGAAAACTTACGCACACACACGAAAAATTACACACACACACACACGCCAACACTTACACACACAAAAAAACTTACACACACTTACCATATCACAGTTATATTGTCTTAATTTTTCGAATTTCATTTTGAATTTCAGTCATGAAATGCAAGAGTTGGAAAATTTCAGTAGTGACTTGTTGTGCTTTACCTTCTCACAGTTACATTCTCTTGATTTTTCGAAGTTCATTTTGAATTTATGTCATGAAATGCAAGAGTTTGAAATTGGGGTCTTAGTCCACCAGCCCGAATGTTGGAAATCCACTAGCTCAGTATTGGGGTCCCAGTCCACCAGCCTGAACGGTGGAAATTCACTAGCTCAGAATTGGGGTCTTAGTCCACCAGCCTGAATGGTGGAAATCCACTAGCTCAATATTGGGGTCTCAGCCCGCCAGCCTGAATGGTGGACATTCACTGTTTAAGTTAGGTTATGTTACCTTATCAATAGAGAGCATGATAAGTTAACCTAACCTTTTCCGGCGAGTATGGTTAGGTTAGGCTAGATTAAGTTAGGTTAGGTTAAGTTAGGTTAAGTTAGCCCATGTACGCTTCACTTAGAGTAGCTTAGGTTAGGTGAGAGACAGGCAAAAAGTTAGGTGTATGATTAGGTTAGGTTAGGTTAGATTAAATTAGGTTAGGTTAAGTTAGGTTAGGTTAGGTTAGCCTACGTACGCGCGCGTACATGGGCTAACCTAACCTAACCTAACTTAATCTAGCCTAACCTAACCATACTCGCCGGAAAAGGTTAGGTTAACTTATCCTGAGACCTCATGATAAGATAAACTAACCTAACATAAACAGTGAATTTACACAAATCTGACTGGTAGACTGAGACCCCAATATTGAGCTAGTGGATTTCCACCATTCAGGCTGGTGGACTAAGACCCCAATTCTGAGCTAGTGAATTTCCACCGTTCAGGCTGGTGGACTGGGACCCCAATACTGAGCTACTGGATTTCCACCATTCGGGCTGGTGGACTAAGACCCTAATTTTCCAACTCTTGCATTTCATGTCAGAAATTCAAAATGAACTTCGAAAAATCAAGAGAATGTAACTGTGAGAAGGTAAAGTAAAACAAGTCACTACTGAAATATTCCAACTCTTGAATTTCACGACAGAAATTCAAAATGAAATTCGAAAAATTAAGACAATGTAACTGTGATATGGTAAGTGTGTGTAAGTTTTTTTGTGTGTGTAAGTTTTGGCGTGTGTGTGTGTGTGTAAGTTTTCGTGTGTGTTAGTCAGTGTTCGTGTGTGTGTGTGTTAGTTTGTGTGTGTGTGTTTAATTTTTTTTTCGTGTGTGTAATTTTTTGTGTGTGTAATAAATTTTGTTAATTTAATATTGTTTGTGATTTTTATTGTTTTATAGTGTTTGTAATTTTTTTTGGGTTTGTGTTAGTTTGTGTGTTTGTCAGCTTTTGTGTTTGTTAGTTTTGTAGTGTGTGTGTGTAAGTTTTCTTGTGTGTGTGTGTGTGTAAGTTTTTGTGTGCATGTAAGTTTTCGTGTGCATGTGTAAGTGTGTGTGTGTGTGTGTGTGTGTGTGTGTGTGTAAGTTTTTCTGTGTGTAAGTTTTTGTGTGTGTGTAAGTTTTTGTGCGTGTGTGTTAGTTTTTGTGTGTGTGTGTAAGTTTTTGTGTGCATGAGTAAGTTTTTGTGTGCATGTAAGTTTTTGAATGTGTGTGTAAGTTTTTGTGTGTGTTTGTGTGTAAGTTTTTGTGTGTCTAAGATTTTGTGTGTAGGTGTAATTTTTTTGTTTGTGTTTGTAAGTTTGTGTGTGTTTGTGTGTGTGTGCGTGTAAGTTTTTGTGTGTGTGTGTGTGTGTGTAGGTGTGTTTGTTTTTGTTTGTTTGTGTGTTTGTTTTTTTTTGTTTGTGTTTTTGTGTTTGTGTGTGTGTGTGTTTTTTTTCGGTTGTGTGTGTTAGATTTTTTTTGTTTTTTTTATTTTTGTGTGTGTGTGTGTGTGTGTGTGTGTAAGTTGTTGTGCGTGTGTGTGTGAGTTTTTTTGTGTTCATGTGTATGTTTTTGTGTGTGTGTGTGTGTGTGTGTGTGTGTGTGTGTAAGTTTTTGTGTGTGTTAGTTTTGGCGTGTGTATGTAAGTTTTCGTGTGTGTGTGTGTGTGTGTGTTTTTTTTGTGTGTGTGTGTGTGTGTGAGTTTTTGTGTGCATGTAAGTTTTTGTGCATGTAAGTTTTCGTGTGCATGTGTGTTTAGGTGTGTGTGTGTGTGTGTAGTGTGTGTGAGTTTTGCGTGTGTGTGAGTGTGTGTGTGTGTGTGTGAGTGGTGTGTGTGTGTGTGTGTGTGTGTGTGTGTAAGTTTTGTGTGCATGTGTGTTTGTGTGCATGTAAGTTTTCGTGTGCATGTGTAAGTTTGTCGTGTGTGTGTGTGTGTGTGTGTTATTTTTTGTGTGTGTGTGTTTTGGCGTGTGTGTGTAAGTTTTCGTGTGTGTGTGTGTATGTTTGTGTGTGTGTGTGTGTGTTTGTGTGTGTGTGTGTGTGTGTGCATGTAAGTTTTTGTGTGCATGTAAGTTTTCGTGTGCACGTGTAAGTTTTTGTGTGTGTGTGTGTAATCGTTTGTGTGTGTATAAGTTTTGACGTATGTGTGTAAGTTTTCGTGTGTGTGTAAGTTTTCATGTGTGTGCGTGTGAGTTTTTGTGTGTGTGTGTGTAAGTGTTTGTGCGTGTGTGTAAGATTTCGTGTGTGTGTGTGTAAGTTTTTGTTTGTGTGTTTATGAGTTTGTGCGTGTGTGTTTGTTTTTGTGTGCATGTATGTTTGGATGTGCTTGTTTGTTTTAATTTGATTGTGTAATTTTTGTGTGTTTATGTTTTTGTGTGTATGTGTGTTTGCGTAATTTTTCGTGTGTGCGTGTAAGTGTTTTTGTGTGTGTGTAAGTTTTTGTGCGTGTGTGTAAGTTTTAGTGTGTG
>NC_142813.1:45181918-45205065 GCF_049724085.1 Artemia sp. Qi Xiang Cuo | reverse complement strand
TTCTTTATGAACTCGTAAAATTTTGATGTGGGTTTTTGAAAATTCAGATTATTTATAAAATTCTTCCATGCCTCTAGAATTAATTTTCTGAATAAAGCTTATCCTCTTTTTTATTCTATACGATTATTTAGATTCCACATCCGGTTATATCTTCTTTGTGCGACTTTCAACTCGATCTGACGCTAACCATAGGCCAAAATACTTTACAATATGAGAATAACTAATATGAATAGAAAGCTAAGCAAAACATCCACAGTGAGATAAGCTACGTAGATAGCTTATGATATATAGGGCTGAAAATTTAAAAATTGCATTTCTGAGAGGATGTCATCTCTGATAATTCTGTATTCTTGTCAATTTAGTTTGATTTTTCCAGTCCAAACAAGTCAAGGATATCTGACTGGAATTCTTATTACTCGTACGTGGTTTGTTCTTTGAAATATTATAGTTTAAATCAGATCAGTGTACCAAAAAAAAGAGATCTATTATGCTCTAATCCAAAACTACATTAAGCTAGGCCTAAGCTTGGGTTAAGCTAAAACTACATTAAGCTAGGCCTAGACTGCCGAAATTTTTAGATCTGGAAAGTTTAAACTTACCTCTCATTTACATAAGAACTAAAATTTACCCCCCCCCCCTAATGTGCAAATATATACCCTTAATTGGTATATATAGGGGTGGGAGGGGGGTTTGGTAAAATTCATTTCCGACAAAAATGGGTAAATTTCTACCAGATCATATTATTGACTTATGAACAAAGTAAACATACCACTTGATGTCTTTTTGGTCAATATCTACCAAATCATATTATTGAGCTAGGAATAAAGTGAATACACCATTCGATGCCTTTTTTTATGCTGATAACAAATATAATAAGCATTTCTATTGGAAATGAATTTCAGCCCCCCACCTATATAGGCTATACTTAACCTAACCCTGAATTGGCATATATAGGGGGGGGGGCTGAAATTAATTTCCGATAGAAATGCTTAGGCTATTGTATTTGTAATCAGCATAAAAAAAGGAATTGAATGGTGTATTCACTTTAGTCCTAACTCAATAATATGATTTGGTAGATATTGACCGTCTTTTTTACCTTAAATTACCTTACCTTAAATCGCACTTGCTAGCGATATGGACGAGTCCAGTGTACGCCAGTTAGTGATGATAGGGCCGCGGGACATCAGCTTCATCCCATTGCGTGAGCCATAGTTTGATTTCCCATTCCTTATCGAGATTGGCTTTGAAACTGTCAACGGATGGTGAACTCACTGTCGTTTCGCTCAGATCATTCCAGAGGCTTATGATGCGGTTGGAGAAGAAATGGTTCCTCTTCCTTGTATTAGCACGCTTCCAAAAAAGCTTCGCTGAATGACCCCTGGTTCTTGACAACTGGGCAGGCTGAAAGAGGTCCTTGTCGTCAGACTTGAGCAGTTTGTAGGTCATTATCACCTCTTTATATCACCTCTTTGCCGATGGTATGTCAGAGTTGGTAGCTTGAGGCTCTGCAGTCGGCATTCATACTCTTTGTCTCTGAGCCCCTTTACGCATTTTGACGCCCGTCTTTGGACAGACTCGAGAGCCATCTGGTCTGTTTTATTAATTGGCGTGGTGACACACATTCCAAATTCTAATCTCAGTCTCACCAGGCTCTTGTAAAGTTTTGTAATTATTACAAGGGATCTACTGGCCATTGTACTTTTGATGAAACCAATAGTTTGGGTTTCCCTTGCTGCTGCAACTTAGGTTCGGCAATTAAAATTAAGGTCTTCATCTACGACAACCCTCAGATCTCTTTCAGAGGTGCTCTCAGAGAGTGGCTGTCTCACACCGGCATTTGCTGACATCAAGTATTGCCATCATGGGTTATTTCTTCCAAAAGGAAGAACCTTGCACTTTTCGACATTAAACTCAAGCCTCCATATCTTGGCCCATTCGCCAAAGCTGTCAAGATCTGACTGTATTGAGGTCACCCCTTGCTGAGTTCCGACAGGACCAATGAGCTTCGAGTCGTTGGCATACAGGCTAAGCTTGCTTGTAACGGTTCTTGGAGCGTCATTAATATATACATTGAAGAGTGTAGGTCCCAAAACTGTTCCTTGAGGAACCCCGCTTAAGACCTCAGCTATTTCGGAGTAGTAAGCTCTGCCACCTTCACCAAAAACTCTGACCTGCTGCTTTCTTCCCTTTAGGAAAGACGTGATCCAGTCCACCACTCCCTCTTGAATTCAAATTGCCTTAAGTTTCAAATGAAGCCTTCAATGGCAGACTTTATCGAAGGCTTTAGCAAAGTCTAGCAAGATCATATCCACTGGGAGACCTTGGTTGAGGAGCTCAGTTATGTAATTATACGAGTCAATCAGATTGGTTTCGACTGATCTGCCTGGTCGGAAACCATGTTGTTGTTTTGATAGAAGGTTATTTGTGATCAAATGTCTAAGAACAGCAGTGTTGACAATACCTTCTAGGATTTTCCCATCAGCAGACGTAATACTGATTGGCCAATAACTACAAGCTTTGCTCTTGTATCCTCCTTTATGTATTGGCAAGATATGGGCTACTTTCCAGTCCATTGGTATGACTTTAGTGTCAATAGATTTCTGGAAGAGTCTTGAGAGGGGTATTGCTAGTTGGGAATGAGCGTCCTTTAAGAGTCGTGGATGTATGCCATCTGGCCCAACAGACTTATTTGGATTAAGCTTTTTAAGACAACATTCAAGCTCAGCCTGATCCACACTTATTGGTGACATTTGAGTGGTGATTTCGTAGCATGGTGGGGGTGGCAGGGGGGCTTTGTCTGCGGGTGTGAACACTGATGTACACTGGTGGTTCATGGCATCAGCAACTTCTTGGGGGTCGTTTGACTGGGCTCCATTACAAACCAACTCCAAAACCATGTGTCTACCAGGCTTATTTTACGAGGCAAATATCCAGAACGTATTGGGGCTGGTTTTTGAGGTTGCTGCGATGGCCTCCTCGTATTTCTCTATCAGTTCTCTGGACAGGGCTCAAACTTTGTTCCTTGCGGCTTTGAACTTCACCAGGTAGTCCGTTCTGTGGGGGTCCTGATTTATGAGCTTTGACAGTTTCTTCTTCTTGTTCCTTGCAGTTTTCATTTCTCTGGTCATAAAGGGAAGAGTTTTTGGTTTTTGTCTCCACGTGGTAGTTGTATTTCTACTGACGGTGTCTAACAACATATTTTTCATTTTCTCCCATGTGTCCTCTACCTCCATTGTTTCGACAAATGACCAATCGCACTGACAGAGTTCACGCCTGGTTTGATTGTAGTTTGTATACACATGTCTGGTTAGATTTGATGTCTGTGGGTACAATCGAAATTGGCATTTTATAGCTATGTGATCACTATTTCCAAATGGGGGTTGCGATTCTATATCAATGAGTGACTCAGGATCATTTACCAAAACGAGATCAAGAAGTGAAGGATTCTGTCCCTCTCGATATCTGGTCGGGAATGTCACTGCCTGGAACAGTGAGTTTGCTTCTAAGCAGTCAAGAAAAGACTGCATAACCGCGTTACTCGTATGGCCGTACCCCTCAGTCCACTCAATCATAGGTGAGTTACAGTAGCTGACTATGACTAGATTCTTACACTTTTGAGCAGCACCATCAATAGACCGGCACATAGCCGAGAGTGAGTTCTCCAGACTTGTTAGGGTGGGACTTCTGTAAAAACAACCAAGTATAATGGGACCCCCAGGTAGGTTAATAGATATCAAAATTTGTTCTTCACATGGCTCATATTCTGACTTAATATCAATAGTACCTACCTGAATCGTTTCTCGTACATATATGGCTATTCCTCTGCCACCATCCGTCAATAAGTTTGTCATCAGTCTGTATCCGGAAATCTGTATCTGGGATTCTATCAGGGGTAGGGAGGTTTACTTTGGTTTAATCTCACAGAACGCATAAATATCAGCCTCATTTGCAGAGAGGACACATCTGACCTCCTGAATTTCAAGGTTAGGCAATCAACATTGCTAAACACCACACTAAGTCCAGTAATTTTCTTGCAATGACTGTTGCCTGCATCTGTACTAAGTCAATAAGAAGACATAGAAGTCTCTGGGTTTGCATCACTATAATTATCACTTGTATGCAGTGTAATTTGAAAATCACTACCATCTAACTGACTATTTACATAAGTTACTTCACTTGGCATATCTTCTAGAGTTCCTGTGCAGCCGGCGGGACTACACGAGTCGGCACGTTTTTGGAACTATAGCGTTGCCTCAGATAACCAAATTGGTTTCGCCTTGTGCTCGTTTAGCCTGCAACTCCTCGTATAATTTTGCTTTTGTCTCGCGGTCAGTCTTCGAGACATCGTTATGGAACTGGATTGTATCTGACCCTTTTCTTTCATAATACTTTTGAAGGATTTGTTTCTTAATCTTAAAATCAGGGACCAAGAACATTATAGGAACAGGCTTTTTTTTTTGCTCTTTCCAAATATAATAACCATTTATGTTTGAAATGAATTTTACCCCCACCCCTATATATACCAATTCAGGGTAGCCTATATATTTGCACTTCATGGGGGTGAGGGTAAATTTTGTTTCTGATGTAAATGAGAGGTAAGATTAAACTTTTCCCCCACCCCTCTAATGTGCAAATATATACTTAGGGGTGGGGGCTAAAATTCATTTCTGACAAATATGATTATTATATTCACAAAGAACATAAAAAAGGAATTGAGTGGTATATTCACTTTATTTGTAAGTCAATTATATGATTTGGTAATAATATACCCAAAACTGATTGTTATATTTGGAAAGAGCATAAAAAAAGGCACCAAGTATTATAGGAGCCTGTTGTGTATGTATAGGAAAGATACTTTTAATCAGAATATTTGGCCAAGATTAGGCCCTCACTAAGTACTAGGGGACTTACCCTACACAAGAAAATTAGATTTTCAAACAGCTAGAAGAATTTATAGAACAAAACTTAGAAACTTGTAAATTCATTTATTCATATTTGGTTATGTAAATTTCAAAAGACATTTTCTGCAGTTTCATAATACCTAGAGGACAAAAACATAAATTAACATAACCTCAAAATGAGGACAAAGGGGGCAAAAACATAAACTCAAAATGAACAAACTGGGCCACCAAATAGGACAAGATAAAGAGAACAGTATGAGAGATGTAAATGCATAGATGAAAATGAAAAACCTAGGCCATCTAAATTGTCAAGACCAATCAGAGCATCTAAGATAATAATAATAATAAATAACAATTTTATTTTCAAATGCTATAAGACAGTCATCCAATCAGCAGCAGTTTTTGTCTTAATAAGGGACTAAACATATAAAACATATAAAAATCTGAGACATAGCCATTGTCATGCAAAATTATACATTGATTTTAAATATCACCAATTCAAACTAAACAAAAAAAAGAGAATACAAGAATAATGAATTAAAGATAATAAATATATACAATTATTGATTAGTGGGTACAGAATTAAAAAAACTTGACAAACAAGGGAACAAAACTACTTGCATACTGCATATGCCATGCAAGTACTGGCTGAATTTTTGGAACCAGTTGGGCAAAATGTTGCAGGAGCCTTTGTCACAAAGGCAGATGCTCAGGTGGGAGAATTTCAGGAAGCAGGGGATTTTACAAAATACAGACACCAAATTTTAAAACATAATTCATCATGGCATGTTGAAAGAGTATTAAGTACAAATTGTCTTAAAAGGGAGCTATAAGGGACATTGGGAGATTTTTACACTGTCAGAAGAGATTGGTACTGGATCCTTCCAGGTGGTCCTTCTGGTCTGAAGTCCGACTGTAATGCCAAACAGGACAAGCATAGTCTACCAGCAGTCTAACAAATCTAAGAAAAATGCCCAATAAGAGGGGGGTTGGGACACCATGAAGAGCAAGGAATTTCAAGGAAAGGATACCCAGGTTTGCCCATTTGATCATCTCCTGTGTCTGTTTTTCACACTTCAGGTCATGTATGAGATAAACTCCTAGGAGTTTGATATCCATGGTGCCTGAAACATTCTGTAAATCAAGGGATGTACTGTCCCTCAGAAAAGAAAAAGTAGAGAAAAGAAAAATACAAGCGATTTTTCACAATTGATGATCATTTTGCCCTCCTCAGCTTGGCATGATAAACTCACCATTATTCTATCTGCCTTACTTGAAACACTCTTATCACCTAGCTCCAGTATGGATAGATCATCAACAACCTTAAAGCAATTTGACTCATCATTTGCCAACTCATTTACCATCACTAAAAAAAGTAGAGGGCCCAAAATTGTTCCCTATGAAACTCCACAGTAAATTGGCTGGGGATCAGAATAGGCTGATTTATACTTAGTTTTTTTTACTTCTTCCTGGAAGAAAATTTGCAAATATTCTTATCAACTACACATCAACAATAAAATTTGTCAATAGCTTGCACATAAGGGTTCTATGGCACATCAATCAAATGCTTTCTTTAGGTCAAATGTGATGAGTTTGACCCAGCATTCAAGTTCATCTAGATGCTTCAAAATCTTATCAAGCAAACTAAGTAATGGCTTGTCAAGCTCATTACTAAGGGGCATACTAAGCCAAGGGGCATTGAATAAATGTCTAAAGCAATGATGGATCAGACCTAGGGCCAGACCAAGTGGATCTGGCCCTGACTACTACTACTACTGTTAACAACTCACTGCAGCACCAAGCTGCCCGAGTATTCAGAAACTGAATGCATGCTTTGCCTCTATCCCAATTTCTTCAAAGCCCCCTCTTCATACCCTCCCAGGAAGTTCCCATTTCCCTTAAATCTTTTCCCCCCTTCAAATTCACTTCCCTTAAATATAGAGCAGACCACATTCCTGATCTATCAATAAAGTGAACATACCACTCAATGTCTTTTTTTTATGCTCTTTCTGAATATAATGATCACTTTTGTTGCAAATTCAGTTTTAATCTAACCTAGCCTTTCTAACCTTGTCTAAATATATAGCCCATATTATGTATTTTCCATATTATTTATTTATTCTTGATTTTATCACTGTTGATTCAATTTATGGGTGAACTGGTTTTAACAAGAGTGACACTAGTCTAATGGGAGTATATAAGCTGTGTCTATAATAAGAGAAAAAGGTATCACCTTTGACAGTCTCTATGTCTCTTATTATATGCCTAGAAAGCAGGATTGAGCCATACTTTTTGTACAGCCTACTGTTTTAAATACAGAAAGTTGGTCAGGCACCCAAAACAATCCGAAGGCAATTTCTCTGAAAACATCTAGAAAATCTTCCTCTGTTTTTTCGAGTGCCCTTGGTTCAGAGCCATATTTGACCACTGTCATCATTGTAGCTTCAGATATTCTAATCTTGGGTTAAACACTTATCTTCCTGTTTTTCCCAACTTTTTTCAACTGTGAAGAAACACCCTGAGCCTTTGCTATTCTACCTTTAACTTCTTTGCAGCACCCACAGTCTTTAATTATAATACTATCAAAGTAGTGAAGCTACTGATTATTCTTTTCATTACCCAGGGTCACCTTTTCATTTTCACTTATTCCTAGCCTTAGCAACTTAGTCTTCTTAACATTAATTTTCAAACCTATAGCAGCCTGAACTCACAAAACCTCTTAGTTCATTCATTTTACTCACACTCTCATCTTGCTTAAATCATCAGCATAATCTAAGTTAAGGAAAATTTTCTTCCCCATTTGATTCCATGTTCTACCATTGCCATTCCTGTGCTCCTCAAGACAGAGTCCATCAAAATAATCCATATAAAGGGGGATAGAACACAACCCTGTTTAACTCCTGATTCAATAAAAAACCAACTACTAACCTCATTTCCTATCTTAATCACAACATTGCTATTCTTGTAACTAATTGCTGTAATGTTTTTCTCTTGCATATCATACAAGTTGTATCTGAAACTGGATACCCACTGAAAACTATGAAGAAACTGGAGAGAAAAGTAAGACAAATACAAGACTTGCACAAATATACCTGTTTATTCTTGGCCCTTCATTGCTCAGAAATGACCAAACTTACATTCAAAATTGATATGTATAAGCCTATGCAAAGCCAAGCCTTCATTCTACCTAAGAAACATAGACACCCCCTTTATAAAGAATTTGAAGAGAGAAGAAAGAAAAATGATGTTATTTACCAGGAAAAATCAGAATTCTATGGGACCATTGGCTCCAATTTGAGGCATATGGTACAATTGTTGAAATCCTCATGATATAACAAACCTGTTTAAACTAAACTGTACACAATCTGGGGGAAGATTACCTGTCACTGCTGTTTGGCATCAAATATTTTTGTTTGCCACCATGTGTAATTGATAATTTGAGATCGATTATATGTTATTATGTAATTGAACAGAAGATCGTCTATTTTGTTGTATCCATGATATTAATAAACAAAGAAAACAAATTTGAAATTAAAAATCTGACAAAATTTAATTCATTTTTTTTTTGTTTGGCTTTTTTTCACTTTTCAAAAAAAGGTCAAGCAAGGCAAAAACAAAGGCTCAAAACCTCAAAGTTAAAATGTTATCCTTGAGGAAGAGATCTCCTTAATTTTTTCTTTTGAGGAGGAGTTGAAAAGAAAACTATAGTCAGTCATTTAATTGCTGTTGTTTCCAAGAAATTCGTTTTGATGTATTGGTGTAAGTTATGTTAGAAAAAAAATTTAAAGTCCAAGTTACATCTTAGTAAGGTGCCTAACCTGCCTGCCCATAACCTGACCTAACCTGTATTAATCAAATTTGTGGTATGTTTAATGCTGGTTTCAAATATAAGAAGTTCAATTAATTTTAAATTTCCTTATTAAATATATGTTTACTTTAAGTCATCACATTTTGTTTAAATTTAACCAATATACCTTTCCAGTCCCCTGTCCCTCCCACTGTGAACTTTCCAGAGGACAGACAGTTATATCAGGCAATCATTTTTTTAATTTGTACACATTTTTTCTAATTTGTACTTTTGATTCAAAGGGCCAATGGGCCCTTTGAATCAGAATGACTTTGTGAATTTCAACACATTTGATTAGAGAAGCAAAGTGGGCTAGTGGCCTCTATAAGAATCCCTACCCCTTTCACTGCCAGCCTTTTATCACAAAGATCATACAAGAGTTTTGAATTTTGTGATTTGATGGTCTCTGACAGGCAGAAAGGCTTGCAGGATTTTTTTTTGTTTAACTGGAATCATGTACGGATTTTCTAGCTGTATTACTGGAGAAGCAGAGTTAGCTGGTTAATACTTTAACGTTTCTCCAGCCAGGGCCGGATCTTGAGCAAAATCTTGGGTGAGGCCCAATGTGGCGAGGGCACCAATGAGCAAAATCTTGGGGGGGGGGGAATGTGATAAAGGTGCCAATAATTGACCAAATTGACAGATTTATTCTAAAAAATTAGTGAAAAAAAACAGGAAAAGAAGGTGCCAGAAAAAATCTTGGGGGGGACCTCACCCCTAGATCTACCAGTGTCTCCAGCCCTGCCCTGCTAACTTTTTAACCGAAATGTTGGTGTATTGCGTCTAGTTTGAACTGTAATCATGCAAGAATTTTTAATCTCTATTGTCAAAGCCTAAGCAGGTCCAAGAAACCTCGAATACTACCCTTCACAAATTTTGTACAGCCTTTTTTCAGTAGCAAATTTTCAGTAGCTTGAAACTTATGGGAAAGAGGATAGCAGTTTTCAGAGTTGTGTGCCAATTCAGAGCCCCACTTACCTTCCACTTAAAAGTGCCTGTATTGTCTTGAAATTTCCTTGGCAGGTATCTAGAGCCAGTACTGTTAATTAAACAAAACACACTCAAGAATTACGCTGATGTTAGATCTCAGAAAACTGGTTTCATAGCCGCAAAGACAAGTGATGGGTGATAGAATAATTGGACTTGTATTATTCGGAATATTTATTTGCACATGGGGTGAGGGGGAATAGGTTAGGTTATGTTAGGGGTGCTGTCCAAATACTCTACCCCCCCCCCTAATGTGCAAATATATAGACCAAATTATATTATTATATAAACTAAAGGTTATATGAAGGTTATATTTCATTAGGATTAACCTAACTTTACTTCTTGGGTGTGTTTTGTTGTGTGTCATCATGTTCATTGAAAAAGAGCGGTTCTTGTGACTATTTTAAAACTTTTCAAGCAATAACCGAGTTGAAATATGATTCATGAAAAAATAAAAGCACTACTTATATTCAAGACTGTGTCAAGGGGGCAATAACGGGTTTGGACCTGGGGTTAACTGATTCGGTTTGATGATTCATCATTCCTTACACTTCATAACCTTAGAGGTACTAGTCTTTTCTGGTTTTGGGAGAGGGAATAAATATATTAAAATAGTTTTTTTTTTCTTCAAAATTTTCCTGTTTGGCCTTTTGAATCTTCTAAGAAATTGAATAGAAAAATCTTACATCTTTTTAATCTTTTTAATCTAAATTCAATTTAAAATTAAATACTTAAAATTGTAAGTATTTTTAAACAATTTTTTTAAGTTAATTAAAATTTCTAAATCATTTAAATTTTATGTGTTAAAATTTTGGCTCTCACATATGTAATGGGGAAAACTGATTAAATGGGATGGTTCATCATTGTACCCAGTTTAAATTCTAAGGGATAAAAATGAGTTTGTTTTTCCTGCTGTGGGGGAGGAGCAGAATATAAATAAATTGTGTTTCTTTCAGATTTTCCTGGGGTAATACCAAACCTGGGGAAATCTCACTATTCCTACACTGTAGGTATAAAGTATGCTGGAACTTCTGAAATAAGAAAAGGAATAAATGAACTTAAAATGAAATATGATCTTAAAATGAAGTTTTTTAAAATGAAATGAATAAATAAGTAACAAGTATAAATGAGTTTTGGAATATAATGATGCATTTTCTGAATTGATCCTTAACTTAGCAGTTTTTTTTAGAAAGGACAAATTATTATAATTAATAATTAAATATTATAATTAAATATTATAATTAAGAATTAAATATAATTTATGAATAATTAAATAAGAGTTAAACAGTAAATAATTAAATAATATTTAAAAAGTTAATATTAATGTTAAAACACATTAATAGGCTTGCATAGAATGCTTATTAGTGGGCAGAAGTCACTCTTAGTTCGACGAGATAGAAGAAGCTGGTCATTCCATTATATTTGTCCCTGAGATACTTCTTTTTGTTGTGTGGGGAAATTTCCCTTTTCATTTAAGGTCTTTAAATATATCTGAATGAAGAAGGAACTTAAGGCTACCGATCAATCAGTTCGTGTCAAACAGTTCGTGGTAACGAAATGTAAGTAAGGAGCGACCCGGCTCAATAGTAATCGAAACTCTAAAAAACGGAATTTAATACCAATTGATATATAAAAAATTGTCTTTTTATGCTGATTTCAAATATATAAATTTCATTAAGCTCAATCTTACCCATCAAAGGTTATGAGCTTGAGAAAATTTTCCTGATTTTCAAAAAAGGAGGAAACAGTTATCTCAATGAAAATCACACCATCAGATTCAGCGTATCAGATAACCCTACTGTAGGCCTATAGGTTTCAAGCTCCTATCTGCAAAAATGTGGAATTTTGTATTTTTTGCCTGAAGAAAGATCACAGATAGGTGTTTATTTTTATTTTTTTTTGTTTCTGTGTTTGTTTTCCCCAGGAGTGATCGTATCGATCCAGTGGTCCTAGAATATCAGGAGAGGGAAATTAAAAGTTCTAGTGCCCTTTTTAAGAGATCAAAACAATTTGAGGGCAACTAGGCCAACGCACCTTTTTTCCCAAAGTCGTCCGATAAAATTTTTTAGACAGCCATTTTGCTGATCATTGTTGAAAGGGCCAATAACTATGTCTTTGTATATAGTTCGCCCCCCCCCCCAACAGCCCCAGGGGAAACGTCTTTAAGTTATAAATTTTGCCCATTGTTTGCGCATAGTATTTGTTATTAGAATGTAGGCATACATTTTCGGGTGGGGGGGGGGCAAATTTCATGCTGGGAGTTTTTTCACAGAGAAATTTTCCGTTGAGAAAGAAATTTCGAGTGTGTGGAATTGTCTGGGGAAATTATACACTGGGGAATTGGCCAGAATTCTTATACCAAATTCTTTTTATGTCTTGCTTTCTCTTTTCCGTCTCAATTTTACGCGCAGAGTGGTTAAGAGTAAAAGTCCGGGATAAATTTTATCCGGGATTGACTTGTCTAGAGGATATTTCCGTGGGGTGGGGGTTTCTCCGTTGAGGTGGGGGCAGATTTTCTGGCATTATTTAAAAAACGATCAGAAATTAAAAAAAAAAAAATTCAACTGAAAGTAAGGAGCAACATTAAAACTTACAAGAAACCGAAATTATTACGTATATAAAGGGGGTTGCCCCTCCTCAATACCTCGTTCTTTACGCTAAAGCTTGAATTTTGTCCCAATTCTTTAATAATGACTCCTGGGACACAAGGACCGTTTAATTAGAACAATAAGACACTTTTTTAAAAGTACTAAAAAAGTTTAGCATAAAGAACGAGGTATTGAGGAGGGACCAACCCCCTTTATGTACGTAATAATTTCTGTTCGTTTTAAGTTTTAGTGTTGCTCCTTACTTTCAGTTGACAAAAATTGCTTTTTTAAAATGTAATGCTTACTTAGACTTAGTTCCTCCATTGCCTAGTGGCTTATACAGCAGCAATGGTTAACATCTACTTTGGACAATCGTGATCCCGAAAGCATTAAAATGTGAACTAAGGAGGTGTGAAGTGGAGATCATGGATAAGATTACCGAGGATCTGGAAGATGCAGCTAGACAGCATAATAGTAATTTGTTGTATTTGCATGTCAATAAATTGAGAAAGAGTAGTCAATCCAGACTTGTCCCAGCTTAGGGACAAGTTTATTAACTTGTCCCTTGTTAGGGACAACTTTAGGGTACTAGTATATACTTACTTAGACTTAGACTCTCCAACGCCTAGTGGCTTAACCTCCTCTTGGACAATTGTGATCCAGAGACCACAGATCATTGAGGGATATTTGTATAGCTCTTGCCTCATATTAAAGAGAACAATAATAGTGATTCGTTGCCTACCACTCTTCCAGAGGCACGGAGGAGTTTAGCCGTATAGCCGAGAAATAAAAAAAAACAATATCAATATATACAATTGATAGAATATATGAACGAATATTAAAAAAACATGATTTGGAATTACTCGGGCTCAGGGCAAAGAAAAATAAGCTACTGGCTATTTTTGGCTATTCAAATCAGCAACATATTAATATTTTCCCCTGAGAATTAGTTCAGTCTTTCAGTGACTAAATTAAAAAAAAAAATTTTCAACTGAAAGTAAGGAGCAAAACTAAAACTTAAAAGAACGAAAATTGTTCCGTATATGAGGGGATAACCCCTCCTCAATACCTTGCTCTTCACGCCAAAGTTTCTTTTTGTGTTTTAACGATGCCCTTAGTCTAATTAGACAGCTCTTGTGTTTCAGGAGTCGTTTTTAAATAATTCGGACAAAAAGTTAAAATTAGCGTAAAGAGCGAGGTATTGAGAAGGGGGATTTGCCCTCATATACGGGATAATTTCTGTTTTCTTTTTAAGCTTAATATTGCTCCTTACTTTAGTTGAATAATTTTTTATTTAATTGTTTTATTTAGTTGAATTAGTTTTTATTTAATTGTTTTTATTTAGTTGAATTAGTTTTTAATTTAATTTCTGATTGTTTCTAAAATAATGCCAGAAAATCTGCCTTTTCGCTCTATGGAAAATCCCCCCCAAGAACATTCCACCTTGGAAAGTTCCTTCCACGTAAGATCTCCCATCCCCAGACAATTCCATCCCTACTGAAAATTCCCTCAAAAATGTTTCTTGCGGACAATTCCGCCTGGAGAATTATTTTTAAGCCTACTTTCGTTTGAAAAAAGACTACTTCCCCGTCCCCGTGTATAGTTTTCCTTTTAAAGTTCTTCCCCAGAAACTTCCCTGGCCACGGAAAAATCTTCTCTTGGAAAATCCCGCCGCAGAAATTCCCTCCCCCCCCCATAAGATTCACTCTCCTAAAAATGTCTATTTACTTCCCAATAACAAATGCTATATGTAAACACTAGACAAATTTCATAACTTACAACTCTTTTCTCCAGGGACTTTCAGGGTCGCGTCATCCCCAGAGGCATGATACTAGATCTGTCAACTATATTGATCAAAATGGGAGTAGAACACTATCAGGAGGTCCGAACCCTCACCCCTGCTGCCATCTACAATTTAGTTTAATACTGACGGGACATAATTTATTCAAGGATTATCGATCGATTTTAATGGGGGGGTCAAGGTCAATCGATCTGTTGTTGTTTGGCCACGTGTAATGGCATGAGGGGTTATTTACATAATCGATGGGGGAATTATTGGTTCACGAAGGGGGAATTAAGAAACATTATGGTTTCTTTGATCTTTAGACTAACCTGTGAACTTGATTTACATAATCGCTAGGGGAAATTATTGATTCACGAAGGGGAAATTAAGAAACATTAAGGCTTCTTTAATCTTAGGTCTGTGGGATAAACGTTCTTTAGGTCAGAGAGAAAAATTCATATTCTATTTTTAAATATGGCTTCATTGATCTTTAGTGTCAGGAATTATAAATGACATCCCTTGTTAGCTTGGAATTATGCGGGAGTCTAAAGATATAGAATTTCTGTTTTTTAATACGTCTTCACTGAGTTTTAAGTCGGAGAGATAAATTGATATTCGAAAGAAACCTTAATAGTTTAGCTATGAAAATTTATGATATGAAGAGATTAACGTTGGAAAGGGTTTCCTAGAAAGTTTAAATGTGAAAGTAGAGATATGCCAAAAAACAAAAGGAACACACAGAAATTACTTTTAGGGATTAGTTTGGCGAAATGGTTTTAAACAGGTTATAGAACTATTTTGGCGAAACAGTTAGAGAAATTTTAAAAGTATATTTTAGAAAAAGTTTAAGAAAATGTTTTGAGTGTGGTCGTTATAATATACAATTTCCATTTGAACAGTGTTGTGAGGTTTCCTACCACAACCCCAAAGGGCCCCGATCGCCCAACCCTGATCCAAAGAGCTCCAAAACCCATACCCCAGACCAGAAGGAACCTCCAAACCCTCTACCCCCACCCCCAAGGAAGCCCCCGGTCCTCCAAGGTCCCCCCAGCACCCCAAGGGCCCCCAGCGCCCCCAAAGGCCCACCCCAGCCCTCCCAAAGCCCTCACCCGGCCCCCCCATGGCCCAACGATCTACCAAAGGAACAACGGGATCCCAAAGGCCCTCCACCGGTCCCCAAATGTCCCCCCGGCTCCCAACTGGCCCCCCGGACCCCCAAAGGCCCCCCGGTCCCCAAAGGTCCCCCGGGCCAGAGAAGCGCCGCCGGGATGCGCCGTGGGCCAGGAAAGCGCCGCAGGATGCGCCGCGGGTCAGGAAAGCGCCGCAGGGGATGCGCCGCAGGGAGGCACCGCAGGATGTGCCGCAGGGATGCACCGCAAAAAAGTAAACTAAAAAGTAAAAAATTTCGAAATGTTATCCCCCAAACGCCCTCCTCAGACCCCCAAAGGCCCTCCCCTGGTCCCCAAAGGTCCCCCGGGATCCCAAAGGACCACCCTCCTCCCCCTTTCCACCATTTTTTTAAAATAATTTTTGAATTTTTTAACATGGCATTTTTTTTAACTTTTTCAAGTATCTTAAAATGGCATTAAATATGCTAACTGCTCTGACGATCGTACTCTGTGCTTGTTTATAGACACGATACGGCTTTCCCACTGGTACTCTGTGAGTAAGTTTCTGTGTGTGTGTAAGTTTTTATGTTTGTGTAAGTTTTTGTATGTGTGAGTTTTTGTGTGTGTGTGTAAGTTTGTGTGTGTGTAAGTGTTTGTGTTTGTGTGTGTGTAAGTTTGTGTGTGTGTGTTTGTTTTTGTGTGTGTGTATGTTTTTGTGTGTGTGTAAGTTTTGTGTGTGTGTAAGTTTTTGTGTGTGTGTGTATGTTTTTGTGTGTGTGTAATTTTGTTTGAGCTTGTTTGATTTTGTGTTTGTTTAATTTTTTGCGTGTGTGTAAGTTTTGTGTGTGTGTAAGATTTTGTGTTTGTGTATGTTTTTGTGTGTGTGTGTATGTTTTTGTGTTGTGTGTGTTATAAAGTTTTTGTGTGTGTGTGTGTGTGTAATTTTTTGTGTGTTTGTGTGTGTGTGTTAGTTTTTGTGTGTATTTTACTTTTTTTGTATGTGTGTTATTTTTTTTGTGTGTTTATTAGTTTTTGTGTGTGTGTAAGTTTTTGTGTGTGTGAGTAAGTTTTTTTTGTGTGTGTGTGTTTCTGAATGTGTTTAAGTTTTTGTGTATGTGTGTAGGTTTTTTTTTGTCTGTAAGTTTTTTTGTGTGTGTGTGTAAGTTTTTGTGTGTGTGTAAGTTTTTGTGTGTGTGTGTAAGTTTTTGTGTGTGTGTAAGTTTTTGTGTGTAAGTTTTTGTGTGTGTAAGTTTTTGTTTGTGTGTAAGTTTTTGTGTGTGTGTGTGTGTGTGTAAGTTTGTGTGAGTGTGTGTGTGTGTGTGTGTGTGTGTGTGTGTGTTTGTGTAAGTTTTTTTGTGTGTTTAAGTTATTATTTGTGTGTTATTTTTTGTGTATACGTGTTTTATTTTGTTTTTGTGTTTGTTTAATTTTTTGTGTGTGTTTATTTTTTTTTGTGTGTGTGTAAGTTTTTGTGTGTGTGTGTGTAAGTTTTTGTGGGTGTGTAAGTTTTTGTGTGTGTGTGTGTAATTTTTTGTGTTTTTGTGTGTAAGTTTTTTTGTGTTTGTGTAAGTTTTTATGTGTGTGTGTGTGTAAGTTTTTATGTGTGTGTAAGTTTTTTTTGTGTGTGTGTAAGTTGTTTTTTGTGTGTAAGTTTTTTGTGTGTGTAAGTTCTTTTGTGTTTTTTCGTTCTTTTGTATGTGTTTTTTTTTGTGTGTGTTTATGTTTTTTCGTGTTTGTGTGTATTTTTTTGTGTGTGTGTATGATTATGTGTGCGTGTTTAATTTTTTGTGTGTATGTGTGTAAGTTTTTGTGTGTGTGTTCTTATGTTTTTGTGTGTCTTTATATTGTTGCCTGTGTGTATGTTTGTGTGTGTGTGTGTGTGTGTATGTTTTTGTGTGCGTGTAAGTTTTTTTTTTTTTTGTCTAGTTTTTTTGTGTGTGTAAGTTCTTTTGTTCTCGTGTAAGTTTTTGTGTGTGTGTAATTTTTTTTGTGTCTGTAAATTTCTTTGTGTGTATAAGTTTCTGTGTGTGTAAGTTTTTCTATGTGTGTAACTTTTTGTGTGTGTGTGTGTGTAAGTTTTTGTGTGTTTGTGTGTAATTTCTTCTGTGTGTTTAACTTTTTTTGTGTGTGTGTAAGTTTTTGTGTGTGTGTTAATTTTTATGTGTGTGTAAGTTTTTGTTTGTGTGTGTAAGTTTATTTGTTTGTGTATGTTTTTTTGTGTGTAAGTTTTTTTTGTGTGTGTAAGTATTTTTTTGTGTGTGTAATGTTGTTTTTGTTTTACATTTTTTTTGTATGTGTTAGTTTTTTTGTTTGTGTGTGTTATTTTTTTTGTGTTTTTAAGTTTTTGTGTGTGTGTGTGTGTGTGTAATTTTTAGTGTGTGTTATAGTTTTTTTTTGTGTGTGTTAGTTTCTGTGTGTTCTCTTGTTTTTGTGTGTGTAAGTTTTTTTGTGTGTGTGTACGTTTTTGTGTGTGTGTAAATTATTGTGTGGTAGTAAGTTTTTTTGTGTGTATTAGATTGTGTGTGTGTAAGATTTTGTGGTTGTGTATGTTTTTGTGTGTTTGTGTCTGTTTTTTTGTGTGTGTGTAAGTTTTTGAGTGTTTTTAAGTTTTTGTGTGAATGTAATATTTTGTTTGAATGTAAGTTTTTGTGTGTGTGTAAGTTTTTGTGTGTGTGTAATTTTTTGTGTGTGTAACTATGTGTGTTTTTTTTTGTTTTTTTGTGTGAATATGTTTTTGTGTGTGTGTGTGTAAGAGGTTGTGTGTGTGTATGTTTTTGTGTGTGTGTATGTTTTTGTGTGTGTGTAAGTTTTTTTGTGTGTGTAAGTTTTTTGTGTGTGTCTATTTTTTTTTGTGTTTGTAAGTTTTTGTTTGTGTGTAATTTTTTGTGTGTGTGTGTAAGTTTTGTGTGTGTGTCTAAGTTTTTTTGTGTGTGTGTGTGTATGTTTGTGTGTGTGTGTACTTTTTTGTGTCTGTTTAATATCTTATGTGATTGTGATTATTTTCTATGAAGATAAAAAGTTTCACTTGCATTATAAATTTTCTTAAATTCTATTCCAACCATTCTCAAAGAGATAAAAAAAATTTTAAGTTCTGTTCCAAATATTTTCTCGGGAGAAGAAAAGTCCCAAGACATAAAAAATTTAAAGTTCACTTCTAAATTTTTCCATAGAAGATAGGAAAAGTTCTACTATGATTGTGATTATTTTCCATGAAGATAAAAAAGTTTCACTTTAATTCTAAATTTTCTTAAATTCAATTCCGACCTTTCTCAAAGAGATGAAAAAATTTAAAGTTCTGTTCCAAATATTTTCCCGGAAGAAGAAAATTTCAACTTAGATTCTAAATTTTCTCAATGAAAATGAAATAAGTTATTGATCAATTCTATTTTCCTAAAATAATATAAAATTTACCACTTCAATTCAGATTTTTCTCAGAGATGAAAAAATTTAAAATACTGATCCAAATTTTTCATAGGTTAGGTTAGGTTAGCCTACGTACGCGCTTGTACGTAGGCTAACCTAACCTAACTTAACCTAACCTAACTTAATCTAGCCTAACCTAACCTAATTTATTCTTTTTACCATGTTTAATTTAGGTTAGTATAGCTTATCATGATCACTCATGATAAGTTAACCTAACCTAGCCTAACTTAAACATGGAGAAATGTTTCTAATTATTTATTAATATTTATTTATACCTAACCTAACCTAACTTAAACATGGAGAAATGTTTCTAATTATTTATTAATATTTATTTATACCTAACCTAACCTATTGTTTTTGGTGGTTAGATGAATGAACTGAATTTGAGAAAAATTAGAAATAAAGTGAAACTTTTTATCTTCATGGTAAATAATCACAATCATAGTTTAGTCATTCCTATCTTATATGGGAAAATTTAGAATTTAATTTTAAACATCTTATGTCTCTGAGAAATTGAGAATCTAATAGGCAGCTCATTCATTTTCAAGGGTAAATTTCAAAATGGAGCGAACTTTTTTTTCTCTTCTCTATTAAAATTCAGAGGAGAACTTGTATGTATTGCAATCCATCGAGAAAAATCAGAATTATAGTGGAGCTCCATATCTTCATAAAGAATATTCCCTATCAAAGTATAACTTTTCCTATCTTCTATGAAAAATTTGGAACAAAATTTATAATTTTTTCCTCTCTTTGAGAAAAATCTGACTTGAAGTTGTAAATATTATATTATTTTAGGAACATAGAATTGATAAATTAACTGATTTTATTTTCTTTTAAGAAATTCAGAATTGAAGTTGAACTTTTCTTCTTCGGGTAAAATTTTTGGAAAAGAACTTTAAATTTTTTCATCTCTTTGAGAAAGGTCGGAATTGAATTTAAGAAAATTTAGAATTAAAGTGAAACTTTTTATCTTCATAGAAAATAATCACAATCATAGTATAACTTTTCCTATCTTCTATGGAAAAATTTAGAAGTGAACTTTAAATTTTTTATTTCTTGGTGAACTTAAATCTGACGTGGAAGCATTTTATTTTCTCTGGAGGAATTAGAATTGAATTATGTTCTTTGTTAAAATTCAGAAGAGAACTTGAACTTTTCTATCTTCTATGAAAAATTTGGAACCGTATTTTAAATTTTTTCATCTGTTTAAGAAAAAACTGAAATGAATTGAAAAATTTTATATTATTTTGGGAAAATAGAATTGATCAATAACTTATTTCATTTTCATTGAGAAAATTCAGAAACGAAGTTGAACTTTTCTTCACTTCTTTGAGAAAATTTAAAATTGAAGTGAAACTTTTTATCTTCATAGAAATAATCACAATCATAGTATAACTTTTCCTATCTTCTATGGAAAAGTTTAGAACTGAGATTTAAATTTTTTATGTCTTGGTGAACTTAAAAACTGAAGTAGAAGCTTTTTATTTTCCATGGAGAAATTAGAATTGAATTGTGTTCTTTTGGTAAAATTCAGAAGAGAACTTGAATATTCACGATAAAATTATAATTTTTCCAATTGTATAAGAAAAATTTGGAATAGAACTTAAAATTTTTTTCATCTCTATGTGAAGAGTAGGAAGTGAATTTAAAAAAATTTAGAATCAAATTTAAACTTGTTATCTTCATGGAAAATGATCACAATCATAGTATAAGTATCCTATCTTCTACGGAAAAACTTAGAACTTAAAAGTAAAATTTTTTATGTATTGATGAACTTAATAGTGCAGTTGAATCTTTTTATAGTTTCTGGAAAAACTAAGAATTGAAGTGTGTTTGTTTTTAAAATTCAGAAGAGAAATTGAAATTTTCAATATTCAATAAAAAATTTGTAATAGTATTTTAATTTTTTAAACTCTTTAAGAAAAATCTGAACTGAAGTGGAAACTTTTTATATTATTTTGGGAAAATGGAATTGATCAATAACTTATATCATTTTCATTGAGAAAATTCAGAATCGAAGTTGAACTTTTCTTCTTCCGGGAAAATATTTGGAACAGAACTTTAAATTTTTTCATCTCTTTGAGAAAGGTCAGAACTGAATTTGAGAAAATTTAGAATTAAAGTGAAACTTTTTATCTTCATAGAAAATAATCACAGTCAGATTATAACTTTTTCACCCTTAAAAGGCAATTTTTAGAACTAAAATTAAGATTTTTTATGTCCTGTTGAACTTATAACTGAACTGTACGCTTTATATTTTATATGGAAGACTTAGAATTTAAATTTTTTCTTTGGTAGAATTCAGAAGAGGACTTGAACCTATCTTCTATGAAAAATTTGGAACAGTATTAAAAAAAATTTCATCTCTTTGAGATAAATCTGAACTGAAGTGGAAACTTTTTATATTATTTTGGGGAAATAGAATTGATCAACAACTTATTTTATTTTCATTGAGAAAATTCAGAATCTAAGTTGAACTTTTCTTCTTCCGGGAAAATATTTGGAACAGAACTTTGAATTTTTTCATCTCTTTGAGAAAGGTCGGAATTGAATTTAAGAAAATTTAGAATTAAAGTGAAACTTTTTATCTTCATGGAAAATAATCACAATCATAGTATAAATTTTCCTATCTTCTACGGAAAAATTTAGAAGTGAACTTTATTTTTCATATCTTGGTGAACTTAAAACTTAAGTGGAAGCTTTTTATTTTCTCTGGAGAGATTAGAATTGAATTATATTCTTTGGTAACATTCAGAAGAGAACTTGAACTTTTCTATCTTCTATGAAAAATTTGGAACAGTATTTTAAATTTTTTCATCTCTTTGAGAAAAATCTGAATTATAGTGGAAAATTTTATGTTATTTTACGAAAGCAGAATTGATCAATAACTTATTTCATTTTCATTGAGAAAATTTAGAATCGAAGTTGAACTTTTCTTCTTCCGGGAAAATATTTGGAACAGAACTTTAAATTTTTTCATCTCTTTGAGAAAGGACGGAATTGAATTTAAGAAAATTTAGAATTAAAGTGAAACTTTTTATCTTCATGGAAAATAATCACAATCATAGTATAACTTTTCCTATCTTCTACGGAAAAATTTAGAAGTGAACTTTAAATTTTTTATGTCTTGGGACTTTTCTTCTTCCGTTAAAATATTTGTAACAGAACATAAAAATTTTTCATCTTTTTGAAAAAAGTTGGAACTGAATTTAAGAAAATTTAGAATTCAAGTGAAACTTTTTATCTTCATAGAAAATAATCACAAGCACACATAAAATCTTACACACACACAAAAACGTACACACACACAAAAACTTAAAAACACACACAAAAACTGACACACACATACACAAACTTACACACACACACACACACAAGCTTAGACAAACACAAAAAACTTACAAGCACATAAAAAACATACACACACACAAAAACTTCAAAGCACACAAAAACTTACACACACAAAAACTTACACACACACACACAAAAACTTACACACACACAAAAACGAACATACACACAAAAACTTACACACACACAAAAAGTTACACACACACACAAAATCGCACACAAAAAAAATCTTACAATCACAAAAAACCATACACACACACAAAAACTTTCAAACAAAATCATACACACATATAATAAATTAAAATCACACAAAAACTTATACATAAACACAAAAAATTACACACATAAAAACAAAATTAAGCAGACAAAAAAAAACAAAACAAAAAACAAAAACTTAAACACACTAAAAATTACACACACACAAAAACTTACACACACACAAAAACTTAAACAAACAAAAAAACTTACACACACACACAAAAACTTACAAGAACAAAAACAATTACAAACACACAAACAAGCTTAAAAACACACAAAAACTTACACACACACACACACACAAAAACTCACACACACACACAAACTTTCACACACACACACACAAAAACTTACACACAAAAAAAACTGACACACAAAAAAAAACTGACAAACACACAAAAAAACTTAAAAAAACAAAAAAACTTAAAAACAAACAGAATCATACACACACACAAAAACTTAATCTCACAAAAAAACTAAAAATCAAACAAACACTTACAAAAAAACAAAAAAACTTACACAAACATAAAAACTTACACATAAGCACAAAAACTTATACACATACACCATAAAAAAAACTTACACACACACAAAAACTTACACACACAAAAACTTACACACACACAAAAAAACTTACACACACACAAAAACTTGACCGAGCACAAAAACTTACAACCACACAAAAACTTACACACACACAAAAACTTACAAACACACAAAAACTTACACACACACAAAAACTTAAAAGCACACAAAAACTTAAACACACACACAACAAAACTTACAAATACAAAGAAACTTACACACAAACAAAAACTACACAAACACAAAAACTTACACACCCACACACAAAACATAAAAACGCACACTAAAAATTACACACACACAAAAACTTACACA
>NC_142813.1:45112156-45181418 GCF_049724085.1 Artemia sp. Qi Xiang Cuo | reverse complement strand
TTTAGTATCTACGCAAATAGACTATATATTAATATATTTAAGCACAGTTTCAAATAACAATGGTTAATTTTACTAAAGACAAGATATTTTCTGGTGAAAACCCTTATACTCTGACATATTTTAAAATGGTCATTGTTGACCTACGAAATTATGATTTTATTTAGAATTTAATTCGGATATTACACTATATATGGATAAGTTAGCTAAAGACAAGCTATTTTCTTGTGAAAACACACAAAATCAGAAAAAATTTTCAATTTTAATTTACTACCTACACAATTACGCTAAAAATTTCGTTATTTATGCATTGATACATCAATAACTGGCTCTGTTTGATCAAGAAAAAATATATCAAAGCTAAAACACACACACTCAGAAAAAATGATCAATTTACATTACTAAAATACGATATAATAGTAAAAATGAATATATTTATACAGAGTTTCAACTAGCTATGGCTAAGTTTGCTAAAGACAAGCTATTTTCTTGTGAAAACACACAAAATCAGAAAAAATGATCAATGTTCCTTTAGTACCTACGCAATTAGACTAAAAATGACGATATGTATGCAGAGTTTCAACTAGCTATGGCTAAGTTTGCTAAAGACAAGCTATTTTCTTGTGAAAACACACAAAATCAGAAAAAATGATCAATGTTCCTTTAGTACCTACGCAATTATACTAAAAATGAAGATATCTATGCAGAGTTTCAACTAGTTATTGCTAAGTTTGCTGAAGACAAGCTATTTTCTTGCGAAAACACACAAAATCGGAAAAAATGTTCAATGTTCCATTAGTACCTACACAATTAGACTAAAAATTAAGATATTTAAGCATATTTTAAACTAGCAATTGCTAAGTTTACTATAGACAAGCTATTTTCATGCGAAAACACACAAAATCAGAAAAAATGTTCAATGTTCCTTTAGTACCTACACAATTAGACTAAAAATGAAGATATCTATGCAGAGTTTCAACTAGCTATGGCTAAGTTTGCTAAAGACAAGCTATTTTCTTGCGAAAACACACAAAATCATAAAAAAAATGTTCAATGTTCCTTCTAGTACCTACGCAATTAGGCTGAAATGAAGATATATATGCAGAGTTTCAACTAGCTATGGCTAAGTTTGCTAAAGACAAGCTATTTTCATGTGAAAACACACAAAATCAGAAAAAATATTGTTAGGTTAGAATAAGTTAGATTAGGTTAGGTTAGCCTACGTACGCGCGCATATAGGTTAGGTTAGGTTGGATTAAGTTAGGTTAGGTTAGGTTCAGTTAGGTTAGGTTAGATTCAGTTAGGTTAGGTTAAGTTTGGTTAGGATAGGATCGTTTAGATTCAGTTCGTTTAGGCTAAGTTAGCATAGACTTGGTTGGGCTATTGCCCCGCGCGTACGGCGGCAAACCTAGCCTATCCTCACTTAGCCGAACCTAACTTAATCTAACCTATCCTAACCTATCTTAAACTAAACTCACTTAATCTAACCTAACCTAACTTAACCTAACCTAACTTAATCCAACCTAACCTAACCTATATGCGCGCGTACGTAGGCTAACCTAACCTAATCTAACTTAATCTAACCTAACAATATTTTTTCTGATTTTGTGTGTTTTCACATGAAAATAGCTTGTCTTTAGCAAACTTAGCCATAGCTAGTTGAAACTCTGCATAGATATCTTCATTTTTAGTCTAATTGTGTAGGTACTAAAGGAACATTGAACATTTTTTTTCTGATTTTGTGTGTTTTCTCAAGAAAAGAGCGTGTCTTTAGTAAACTTAGCCATAGCTAGTTGAAACTCTGCATAGATATCTTCATTTTTAGTCTAGTTGGGTAGGTACTACGGGAACATTGAACATTTTTTTCTGATTTTGTGTGTTTTCGCAAGAAAATAGATTGTCTTTAGTAAACTTAGCCAATGCTAGTTGAAACTCTGATTAAATATCTTTATTTTTAGTCTAAATGTGTAGGTACTAATGGAACATTGAACATTTTTTCTGATTTTGTGTGTTTTCGCAAGAAAATAGCTTGTCTTTAGCAAACTTAGCCATAGCTAGTTGAAAATCGGCATAAATATCTTCATTTTTAGTCTAATTGCGTAGTTACTAAAGGAACATTGATCATTTTTTCTGATTTTGTGTGTTTTCACAAGAAAATAGATTGTCTTTAGCAAACTTAGCCATAGCTAGTTGAAACTCTGCATAGATATATTCATTTTTAGTCTATTTGCGTATTTAGTAAAGGAACATTGAACATTTTTTCAGATTTTGTGTGTTTTCACAAGAAAATAACTTGTCTTTAGAAAATTTAGACATAGCTAGTTTAAACAGTACATAAATATCTTAATTTTAAGCCTAATTGCGTAGTTACTAAAGGAAAATTGAAAATTTTTCTGATTTTGTGTGTTTTCGCAAGAAAATAGCTTGTCTTTAGCAAACTTAGCCATAGATAGTTGAAACTCTGCATAAATATCTTCATTTTTAGCATAATTGCGTAGGTACTAAAGGAACATTAAGTGTGTGTGTGTGTGTGTGTTTGTATGTGTGTGTGTGTGTGTGGGTGTGTGTGTGTTTGGCTGTTTATGTGGGTGTTTGTGTATTTTTTTTTGTGTTTGTGTTTTTGTGTGTATGTATGTTTTTGTGTGTGTGTAAGTTTGTGCGTGTGTTTTTATGTGTTCGACTGTGAGCGTGTGTTAGTTTTAGTGAGTGTGTGTAAGTTTTTGTGTGTGAGTTTAAGTTTTTGCGCGTGTGTGTAAGTTTTTGTGTGCATGTAAGTTTTTTTGTGCTTGTTGTTTTTCGTGTGCTTTTGTTTGTTTTTGTGTGTGTGTGTGTGTGTGTGTGTGTGTGTGTTTTTTTTAGTGTTTGTGTTTTTTTTAGTGTGTGTGTGTGTAATTTTGCGAGTGTGAGAGTAATTTATAGTGTGTGTGTTTGTGTGTGTGTAAGTGTTTGTGTGTGTGTGTGTGTGTGTGTGTAAGTTTTTGTGTGTGTGTTAGTTTTTGTGTGTGTGTATGATTTTGTGTGTGTGTGTGTGTGTGTGTGTGTAAGTTTTTTTGTGTTTGTATGTTTTTGTGTGTGTGTGTATGTTTTTGTGTGTGTGTGTATTTGTTTGTGTGCGTGATTTCTCTTGTGTGTGTAAGTGTTTACTCGGTGTATCATTTGTTCTTGTTTGTGTGCATAAGTGTTTGCTAGCTAGTATGAGTGCGCGCTCTCGGTTAAGTTTTTGTGTGTGTGTGTGTGTGTGTGTGTGTGTGTATTATAGATTGTGTGTGTTAATTTGTTGTCGTGTGTGTGTATTTGTTTGTGTGTGTGTGTTTTTTTGTTTGTGTGTGTGTGTGTAAGTTTTTGTGAGTTTGAGTTATTTTTTGTGTGTGTGTGTATTTTTATTTTTTTCTAATATATTGAGTGTGTATATAAGTTTTTTTTGTGTTTGTTTTTGTTTTTGTTTTTGTTTGTTTGTGTGTATGTGTGTTTGTTTTTGTGTGTTTTAGTTTTTTTGTGTGTGTGTGTGTGTTAGTTTGTGTGTGTGTGTGTGTGTGTAAGTTTGTGTGTGTTTTTGTTTTTGCGTGTTTGTTTTTTTTGTCGTGTGTGCGTGTGTATTTTTTGTGTTTGTGTGTGTTTTTAATTTTTTGTTCTGTATTTTGTTTGAGTTTGTGTGTTCTTGTTTTATTTTTTGTTTATTTGTGTGTGTGTGTGTGTAAGTTTTTGTGTATGTGTAAGTTTTGGAGTGTGTGTGTGTGAGTTTTTTTGTGTTCATGTGTAAGTTTTTGTGTATGTGTGTGTGTGTGTATGTTTGTGTGTGTGTGTAAGTTTTGGCGTGTGTGTGTGTGAGTTTTCGTGTGTGTGTGTGTATTTTTTGTGTTTGTGTGTGTGTTTCATTTTTTGTGTTAATGTAATTATTTTTGTGCATGTATGTGAGCGTTGTGTTGTTTATGTTTTTGTGTGTGTGTGTGTGTGTGTATGTTTGTGTGTGTGTGTGTGTGTGTATGTGGGTTCGGGTTTGCTTATTCGAGCGTGTGTGTGTGTGTGTGTACTTGTTCTTTTGCAGTTGTCATTTTTTGTGTGTGTGTAATTTTTGGCGTGTGTGTGTCAGTTTTCGTGTGTGTATGTGTAAGTTTTGTGAGTGTGTGTGTGTGTAAGTTTTTGTGAGTGTGTGTGTGAGTTTTTTTTTGTTATTGTTTTATTTTTTTTGTGTGTGTTTGTTTGTTTTTGTGTTTAAGTTTTTGTGTGTGTAATTTTTTGCGTGTTTGAGTGTGTTTTATTGTGTTTGTGTGTGTAATTTTTTTGTGTGTGTGTGTGTGTGTGTAAGTTTTTGTGTGAGTGTAATTTTTTGTGTGCATGTAAGTTTTAGTGTGAATGTGTAAGTTTTTGTGTGCTTCCCAAATCATAATTTTCTGAAAGGACACACCTATGAAAGGCTAAGGAATCTAGCTTAGAAAGGTCAAAATTAGCAAATTAATCATCCCAAATCATAGGTTTCAGTCAACACACCCCTACGAATGGCTATGAAATCCTGTTCAGAAAAGTCAAAAAATATCAACCCAAACACCCCCAAATCATAGGTTTCAGACATCATACACCTACGAAAGACTAAGAAATCCGGTTATGAAAAGTCAGAAATAGCAAATTACATATCCCAAATCATAGGTTTTAGACAGCACTCACCTATGAACGGCTAAGAAATCTAGGTCAGAAAAGTCAAAAATAGCAAATTACTAACCACAAAATATAGTATTCAGACAACACACAAATAGTATAGTCTTAGAAATCCATATAATAAAGGACATAGGTATCAATCAATCCACCTAAAATAATAGGTTTCATACACTACACACCTCTGAAAGACTAAGAAATTCAGCTCAGAAAAGACTGAAATAGCAACCCACACATCCCAAATCATAGGTTTCAGACACCACACACCTACGAAAGACTAAGAAATCCGGTTATGAAAAGTCGGAAATAGCAAATTACACATCCCAAACTATTGGTTTCAGACAACAGTCACTTACGAAATACTAGAAAACCTTAGCTCAGAAAAGACTCAAATAGCAAACTACACATCCCAAATCATATTGTTCTGACAACACATACCTATGAAAGGCTAGGAAATCGAGCTCAGAAAAGTCGAAAATAGCAAACTACACATCCCAAATCATAGGTTTCAGACACCACACACCTATGAACGGCTAAGAAATCCAGCTCAGAAAAGTCTAAACTAGCAAACCACCCACCCCAAATCATAGGTTTCAGACACTACACACCTATGAAAGACTAAGAAATCCAACTCAGAAAAGCCTGAAATAGCAACCCACACATCCCAAATCATAGGTTTCAGACACCACACACCTACGAAAGACTAAGAAATCCGGTTTTGAAAAGTCGGAAATAGCAAATTACACATCCCAAACTATTGGTTTCATACAACATTCACCTACGAAATACTAGAAAACCTTAGCTCAGAAAAGCCTGAAATAGCAAACTACACATCCCAAATCATAATGTTCTGACAACACATACCTATGAAAGGCTAAGAAACCTAGCTCAGAAAAGTCGAAAATAGCAAACTACACATCCCAAATCATAGGTTTCAGACACAACACACCTATGAAAGTCTAAGAAATCAAACTCAGAAAAGCCCGAAATAGTAATTTAAAGATACCAAATCATAAGTTTCAGACAGCAATCACCTACGAAATACTAAGAAACCTTAGCTCAGAAAAGTCTGAAATAGCCAACTATTCATCCCAAACTCGAAGTTTCAGACAACAAACACCTATTAGTGGATAATAATCCAGCTCAGAAAAGTCGAAAAAGCAAACTACACCTCCCAAATCATAATTTTCTGAAAGGACACACATATGAAAGACTAAGAATTGCAGCTCAGAAAAGTCAAAAATAGCAAATTAACCATCCCAAATCATAGGTTTCAGTCAACACACACCTACGATAGGCTAAGAAATCCAGCTCAGAAAAGTAAAAAAATAGCAACCCACATATCTCAAATAAATGTTTTTAGAAAACACACACCTATGAACGAATAAGAAAACCGGTTATGAAAAGTCTGAAATAGAAAATTACATATCACAAATCCTAGGTTTCACTCAACTCACAACTATGTACAGCTATGAAACCTATCTTAGACAAGTCTAAAATAGCAATCTATTCATCTCATACTTTATGTTTCAGACAACAGACACCTATGAATGGCTAAGAAATCCAGCTCAGAAAAGTCAAAAGTAGCAATCCACCCACCTCAAATCATAGGTTTCATACAACACACACCTACGAAAGACTAAGAAATCCAATTAAGAAAAGTCTAAAATAGCAAACTACATATCCCAAATCATCAGTCTCAGTCAACACACACCAACGGAAGACTAAGAAACCTAGCTCAGAAAAGTCAAAAATAGCAAACTATTCATCCCAGACTATTGGTTTCAGTCATCATTCACCTACGAAATACTAGAAAACCTTAGCTCAGAAAAGTCTGAAATAGCAAACTATATATCCCAAATCATAATTTTCTGACATCGCATATCTATGAAAGGCTAAGAAATCCAGCTCAGAAAAGTCGAAAATAGAAAACCACACATCCCAAATCACAGGTTTCATACACCAAACACCTATGAAAGACTAAGAAATCCAACTCAGAAAAGACAAAAATAGCAAACTACATATCCCAAATCATCAGTTTCACTCAACACACACAAACGAAAGTCTAAGAAACCTAGCTCATAAAATCCTGAAATAGCAAACTACTCATCCCAAACTATTGGTTTCAGACAACATTCACCTAGGAAATACTAGGAAACCTTAGCTCAGAAAAGCCTGAAGTAGCAAACTACATATCCCAAATCATAGGTTTCAGACAACACACATCAGCGAAAGACGGGTGCTCGGGGAGAGCCTTTGAGGGTCTGTGGGTCCCTTGATGGTCGTTGGTCCTTTGGGAGCTCGGGGGTACCTTGGGGGACGGGGGGAGTGGCTTTGGGGGTCCGAGGATGGCTTTGGGGGGTCTGGAGGGGCCTTGGGGGTGCCGGGAGGGCCTTTGGGTGCCTGGTGGACCTTTGGGGACCGGTGGAGGGCCTTTGGGACCCCGTTGGTCCTTTGGGAGCTCGATGGACCTTTAGGGGGCCCGGAGATGGCATTTGGAGGTCTGGGTGGGCCTTTGGGGCGCCGGTGGCCCTTTGGGAGCTTGGGGGGCCTTTGAGTGTCCGGGGGGGCCAGTGGGGGCCCGGGGGCACCTTGGGGGACCGGTGGAGGGCCTTTGGGCGCGTGGGGGGCTTTTGAGGCCCGGGGGCTTCCTTCGGGGTTGGGGTAGGAGGATTGGAACCCTTTGGGGTTGGGTTAGAGGACCTCACAACACTGTTCAAATGAAACTTATGTATTATAACGACCACAGAGTTTCACCATTAAATTCTCTTCTAAAATCTCTTCAAAATCTTCTTTTAAAATGTCTCTATCTGTTTCGCCGAAATAGTTCCCCTGCGGCACATCCTGCGCTGCTTTCCTGGCCCACGGTGCATCCCGGTGGCGCGTCGCGGGCCTAGGGGACCTTGGGGGACCGGGGGCGGGCCGTTGGGGCACAGGGAGGGCGTTGGGGGTGCTGGGGGACACTTGAGGACCGATGGGGCCGTGGGGCTCCGGGGTGACCGGTGGGAGGGACGAGCGGGCCGGGGGGGGGCCGGGGGGCCTTTTGGGCGCCGGGGGGACATTTGGGGACCGGTGGAGGGCCGTTGGGACCCTGTTGGTCTTTTGGGAACTCGATGGGCCGTTGGGGGGGTCCGGGGATGGCCGTTGAGGGTCTGGGGTGGGCCTTGGGGGGCGCCGGTGGCCCTTTGGGAGCTTGGGGGACCTTTGAGTGTCCGGGGGGGCAGTTGGGGGCCGGGGGGACATTGGGGGCCCGGGGGAGGGCCGGGGGGCGCTGGGGGGGCCTTTGAGGACCGGGGGCTTCCTTCGGGGGTGGGGTAGGAGGATTGGAACCCTTTGGGGTTGGGTTAGAGGACCTCACAACACTGTTCAAATGAAACTTGTGTATTATAACGACCACAGAGTTTCACCTTTAAATTCTCTTCTAAAATCTCTTCAAAAATCTTCTTTTAAAATGTCTGTATCTGTTTCGCCGAAATAGTTCCATAACCTGTCTAAAACGGTTTCGCCTAAATAATCCCTAAACGCAAATTCAGCGTGTTCCTTTGTTATTGGCATCTCTGTGCTAACGCATTTCAAATTAATAGGAAACCTTTTCGCGCGCTAAAACAATTCATCGCTAAGATGTTTCTTGCCTAATTGTTTCCATGGCCTTTGGTTATTAATATCCGTTGGAGTTCGACCAGTAGAACTGTTCCCGAGGCAAAGACATTAATGACTTGGATCTATTCCTGGAGCAGTACCTGTCAGACATTACTAAACTTTGCCCGGAAACAATTTGATTAATGACAGACAGCAAAGTGAGAAAAATACTGTTTTTCCATTCTCACTGACAAAAACCATGAAACATACATAAATTGCTGTTGACATCCATGAATGTGACAAAGTTCCTGTTTTTTCAAATTCTCACTGACAAAAACCATAAAAACAGACATAAATGTGACAAAATTTCTGTTTTTTCAAATTCTCACTGACAAAAACCATAAAACATCCATAATTTGATGTTGACATCCGAGAAAAACATCAAATAAATCGAACAACACACATAACCATCCATGAAAACAACCATAAATGTGACAAATTTACTGATTTTCCAAGTGAGAAAATTCCTGTTTTTTCATTCTCACTGAGAAAACCATAAACCACGTGGTTCTGTCACGACTCAATAAGGCATCTCTACTGTATGTTGGTCAAAACATGGAGGGTGATTAAGGAGGTGATAAAAAGAATAATGAGAGGTTACCAAATTCAATTAGTCCGACTGAGATATGTGACCATTTTACTGATATTGCCGAAAAAGTGGCTGAGAATAATTGTGTTGTTAATTTGAGAAATGAATTTGAGCGATATCTACCTGCAGAGGCTGACGTCTCGTTATGCCTCAAACCAGTGACCCTGACGGAGTTAAAGGAGATGGCTCCATCGTTTGGCAATTCTGCAGCTGGTATTGATCTTGATCCATCAAAAGCTGTTAATTTTGTTATTAGTTCAATTAAGTCAGATTTTATGCTTTTGATTAATCAATGCTTTCACAAAGGTGTGTTTCCAGATTTTCTTAAACGTGCTAAGATTACTCCTTTATTTAAAAGTGGTGGCTGGTTCGCCCTTGATAATTATAGACCAATTTCATTACTATCAGTGTTTTCTAGGATTATTGAAAAAGTTTTCTGTAGGAGACTGTCAAGACTTTTGGAGGCTCAAAATTTTGTCCATGAAAATCGATTTGGATTCCGTGACTATATGTCAACGGAGCAGGCACTTTTGTTTCTCACAACAACAATAAACGATTCCTTAGATTTTACTATGAAAGTTGCTTCTCTATTCTTGGATATTGTCAAAGCATTTGATTGTGTTAACCGCAAAATTTTGCTTAAGAAGTTCGTCATTGCTGGTGTTTGTGGCAAGACTTTGAGATTCATTCAATCTTTCCTTGCTGGTAGAATGCCATGTTTGTCCATTAATTGTGATATATCAGTGTTTCGGGAAGTGAAAAATGGCGTGCCACAAAGATCATTCCTTGGCCCGTTGTATTTCATTAACGACTTGTGTAATGCTGTTGATGGTTTAGATGTTAAACTGACGTGTGGACAGATTGAAAGTGAAACTTCAGTTAGGAAATTCTAGCTATGTTTGCAGATGACACGCAATTCACAGTTGCTGCAAAGACTGGGAATCAGCTAATTTCGACACTGAGAGAAGGCCTAAGTGAATTTTAAATTTGGCTAGAGGCCAAGAGACTAGTTATTAATCTTAGTAAGTCATTAGTTGTTGCTTATAGTTGTTCCAAAAACAATTATTTGTGGTTCAGGGTTTAACTTTAGGTGAGGTTATTGTTACCAGAATGCTGAGGTCAAGTACTTAGGAGTTTATATTGATGAAACGTTGTATTTTAGGAAACGTATTGAGGTTATTAGTGCTAAGAATTCCGGTAATGTTGGAATGTTGCAGAAGTTGCAAAATATATTTTCAGTTGAATTTTAATTCGTATTCACAACCTTGTTTCAGTTAGAGAAATCTAAGTAAAATTTAGAGTGGTACCAGTGTTTGGTTTATTCTTCTACAGTAATGTAAAGCTTATGTATCGAATTATGAGTTACAATCTAGGAACTTGCTTTAATTTTACTTTTCAAATAGGAAACCAGGTCCATAATTATTCAACTAGACAAGCTCAGAACGTCCGTACAATTTTGGTTCCGTCTATGCGATTCACGTTTTCTTTTAAGCATATTGTACCTAAATCTTGGTTAGATGTGCCTGAAGATACTAAACTTATTAAGGAATTGTCTGAGTTTGTGTTTCTGTTTAAAGGACTTTGTTTTAGTGTGTATGGGTCAAGGGATTACTCTCCTGTTATATAATGTAGATGACCAAAGTATAAGCATAAATGAATATTTTTTATGTGTATTTAAGCAGTTAATTAATACTATTTTACGTTAGTAAAGTTATTATAATGAGAATTGACCCTAACACAAACCTCATCGAGGTTTCTAGGGACAAAGTGGTGAACTGAAATCTGTGGTATTTGCTGTGTATTATTTTCTCTGTTGTTGTTCAGTTAATAAATTGTTGTTGTACTTGTTTTAATAAATTTCTCTCTCTCTAAAAAGACAAAAATCAGTTCCTAAGATGGTGCTGATACACCTTTTTGACAACCTGTTTGCAAATAGTCTATATTGATTTAGTTTGGATTCCTCCTCAACATTGACTAAAATTCTCGCCTTATTTTCCTTAGCAGCAGTCCCAATAGAAGTAGTAGTTGTAATAGTTGTGGTAGTAGTAGCAGTAGCGTGCAGATTTTTCATGTTATTTGACTTACTAACCCCCTCATAATTCCCTGAATGTTACAACTAAATACTCTAAGCCCCTCCCGAGACAAGCCCTTTTGATAATATGCATGGACAATCTATCATGTTTTGATTTAGTTTAACACCCGATTTAACATTCCTTGAAGTTTCAGCTGACTGCCCTTGGCCTTTTTGTACACCAAAGGTTAAACACACATATTATGCATAGCCTTCCACTGAACTTCTTTGGGGAGGTGACATCAAAAGAGGCTTAGATAATGGAACTTTCCCCTATGTTGGACAAAATAGCCATCTTAAAGTTTTGATTCGACCTTAAAATTGATGCATAATCTCCAGGGCCGTAACCAGGATTTTTTTGGTGTGAGGGGGGATCTATTTTTTTCTGTTTGGGGCATGCACATAAGAAACTGTAAATTGCATCAAAAATGTGAAATTGATATCTACTTCTTCATTTCTGGGAATATTTATTGTCTACGCTGTTATTATTAAAGTAAAGCGCAATATTAAACCCAAAAATGAGCAGAATTTATTCTTCGTAGTAGGGGGACTGCCCTACTTTCCACCTCTGCATTACAACTTCCTGACTGTCAATGTAAGCCTCTCCCCCTCCCCCTTTGGTTTCTCGCCAGAAGGCTTATAAATTTATGAGGACAGACTGGAATCCTTCTCGAGTTATTTTTTTCTAATGTTTTAATTAAAGGATGAATTTCATCCCAGTATTCTAAGCAGAGGTGTAAGCGAAACGATGGCCTCCCTATAGTGCGTTGCATATTTTGCTCGTTTTAATGTAAAAAAGTAAACTATTTGGCAGGAAAAGAAAAGTCATTTTAACTCTTTTAGAGAATAATTAGGGCTATACTTGTCAATTTTTAATTGTATTCTTGATCAATTAATCATAATTAGTGTTATATGTTTAAAAAAAGTTTATACAAATTTTATCTTTTGTATAAACTACCATGATCACTGACTGAAGAATTATGCAGGAATATCTCTAATGACAGTCATGAATGAATGACTTACTAATTTTATTAGCCTGCAAATAACTGATACACCTAGTACAAAAAAGAAACCAAAACAACACTACCTATGTAAATAGTAAGTAAAAAATACCATGGATACAAAAATGAACGAAATGAAGGAGTAATTGCTTCTTTATTCGAACTCCAAATTTTTATGTGTTTCAAGACGGAAATTATATAGACTCAAGCGTTTGTCCACTTTACAAATTGTGCAGGCAAGGTGGCGAGCGCTAAGTGCTTAAGACGAGAGATTGTAATTCTCCTAAATAGGGTATATAGCTATAGTGGTTCCAACGGTACAGTTTTCATTTCGATCTGACATCATTTTTGGGGGCTTTCACAAAAGCATAAATTTCAAGTATGTTCCCTTATATTGGGAATGTCAATTATATTAAATGCGACTTCAGGAGGAAGGGGGCTAAACTATCTTAAGTGAATTTTCCATCTGTCTCAATTTTATTAACACGATTTGCCTTTTACCTTAGCCAAATATTTTTTACCAGCTTTTATTTACAAATTTTTTTCAAACCTAATCTCTCTTTTTTTTACGTTCTTTTTGTTTTTTAGACCAAATTAATAATATCCCTTGCAAGATTTGTGGGGATAAGTCAAGTGGAGTCCATTATGGAATAGTGACCTGTCCATTATGTCCATTATGGAGTAATTACAACTACCGATGCCTAAGACGATACCGATGCCTACGATTCTGACGTCAGTCACCATGTTGTGTACAATAATGTGTTTTTCTAAAAAAAAAAAATTAATATGTCTTTTGTCATTTAACAATTCTAAAAGAAAAAAGAATACCTATATCTCTTGGAGTGTCATTGCAGCTGGCTGAGGTGTCTGAGTCGGTAGTGTATAGGCTGTTGATCAGCTTGGTAGATCGGTTGAGGCCAGGGTATCCTAGAGGACAAAGAGTGAGCGTGAAATCAAATGATATAAACAATAGACATTGGTGCATTCAGGGGGATCTGCGATAAACATATGAAATATCACTTTTATACTTTTGGGATATTGGGAAGAATGAAAGAATATACAGCAACTTTTTGACCCAGGCTGCCTTCAGAAATATATATACTATCCTTATATGTGAGTAAAAATTGTGTATGTATGTATGTATTTATATATGTTTGTTCTCGAAAACAGCTCCATATGTTTTCGGGAAAATTAGTACCTTGGGATATCACAATATCCCAAGAATATTCCAAGATACCAATTTTCCTCCAAGAATATGGAGCCATTTTCAAGAACATGCATACATAAATATGCATGTTTAATATATATATATATATATATATATATATATATATATATATATATATATATATATATATATATATATATATATATATATATATATATATATATATATATATATATATATATATATATATATATATATATATTCAGAGGCAATTCAGAAACTAACCTCCGGTTGATTGAAAAAAATACACCAAGTTAAGTAAAAATATTTTAATATATACATCTTACAACTACATCTTTGCACTATTTTTTGACATAGTCTCCATAACGATTGAGGCACTTATTGTATCTCTTCACAAGCTTTGAAATTGCTTCTGCATAAAAATCACCCGCTTGTGCCTTGAGCCAGCCTGTGACCGCATCTTTGAGCTCTTCGTCGTCATCAAACCGCTGGGACCCGAGCCATTTCTTCATATGCATGAAGAGGTGATAATCGCTTGGCGCCAGATCTGGGCCGTAAGGTGGATGGTTGAAAACGTCCCACTTGAAGGACTCAAGAAGGGCTGTTGTTCTGCGAACAGAGTGAGGACGGGCGTTATCGTGGAAAAAAAAGATACCAGAAGTCAGCATACCACGGCGTTTGTTCTGTATAGCCCGTCGTAATGTTTTTAGTGTTTCACAGTACACGTCTTGATTAATGGTCGTCTCACGTTCCATGAATTCAACCAACAACACCCCTTTGGCATCCCAAAACACCGTTGCCATCAGTTTTCTGGCAGAAAAATCTTGCCGGGCTTTTTTGGTTTGGTAGGCGAATCTGAATGTGCCCACATCTTCGACTGTTCTTTTGTCTCAGGGTTCACGTACTTAATCCAGGTTTCGTCACTGGTCACGATTCTGTTTAACAATGGTTCTCCTTTGTCATCATAACGTGACAGAAAGTCTAATGCAGAGGCCATTCTTTGAGTTTTGTGGTGGTCGGTAAGAATTTTCGGCACCCATCGTGCACAGAACTTACGGTAACCCAATCTTGCTGTCACTATCTCGTACAAAAGAGTCTTAGAAATATGTGGAAAATCAGTAGACAACTCCGCCATTGTGAAACGTCGATTTTCACGAACTTTTGCATCAACTGTCTGAACGAGTTCGTCAGTCACCAAGGATGGTCTACCACTCCTCTCTTCATCATGAACGTTTTCTCGTCCACTTTTAAATAAACGTACCCATTCACGGACAACTCCTTCACTCATAACTTTTGGTCCGTACACGGCACAAAGCTCACGATGAATAGCTGCTGCAGAGTATCCTTTGGCTGTAAAAAACCTTATAACAGCACGCACTTCACATTTGGTGGGATTTTCTATTGCAGCACACATTTCAAACTACCACAATAACTAAACTAGCGCAGGTACGATGTTCACTCGACTGCGGCTTGATGCCGACTGACCTGCTGAGCGCGTGAATGCACAGATGGCGCCCTACTCCCCCCACTACACGCACTGTGACCAATCGGAGGTTAGTTTCTGAATTGCCCTATATATAGATATATATATATATATATATATATATATATATATATATATATATATATATATATATATATATATATATATATATATATATATATATATATATATATATATATATATATATATATATATATATATATATATATATATATATATATATATATATATATATATATATATATATATATATATATATATATATATATATCTCCTCCCTTGCCGCAGCTGAAGGCATGTTTCGGTTAATTTTTGCGGTGAATTTACTATAAGAGGAAAAATAAAACAAATGATGTAATTCCAAGATACTAACAAAAATGTACAGACTGAAGATTATTGAAAAAATGGTGGTGGTAATCAAGATGACTGCAGTATTACAAATCGATCATTTATTGGGTTGAACCAATGCATTGTTTTCTAGGAACTACCTGTCAAATAAGAATTTTCGATTCTTTTAAACGTTCTTCATTTTCATGTCATTATTTAAAAAAAAACTTTCCAAAAAACAAGTTTTTCAAAGAAAAATAAAGGCCATTTTAAAATTAAGAGTAGCAGACACAAATACCTGTTAAAATTTAAACTCAAAACGACCAAAAATTACTATTAAAAATAAATAAAACCCAAAACAAACATAAATTAAATAAACAATCATAGCAAAAAAACATAAAACAAGTAATAACAAAAATGAATAAATAAATCTTAAAGCGAGGAACACTTAAATTGAATAAGCAAATCAAGGTTAAACAAAAAAAAAAAAATATGGTGCTATTGAAGTATAAATGAAACCCAAAACGAACAGAAATTAAATAAAAAATAAATGCAAACAAATATACAACAGATACTAATATACATGAATAAAAAAATCTTAAAACGAGTGAAAATTAAATTGAATATACAAATCAAGTTCGAAACAAACACAAATCACCACAAACAAGAGCATAATAATACAAATAAGAGTATAATAATATTGAAATTGAATATGTAAATCAAGCTCAAAATGAAAAACAAAATATTTTGCTTTTGAAGAATAAATGAGGTTCAGAACAAGAAGAAATCAAATAAGCAATTAGTGCAAACAAACATGCCATAAATACTAATATAAATGGGTAAATAAATCTTAAAACAAGTGAAACTTATATTGAATATTCAAAACAAACTTAAAACGAGCAAAAATCACTACAAACAAGAGCTTGGGTATCGCCTCCTTCTTTCACTGTAAAAGCCTAGAACTGACTGCGTCATTGGCGCTTTACTGAAAACTGTATGTGTCTTGAACAGTTTTGGAAAGTATAAACAAAATCAAATTGAATATTTGATATACGATGATATTAATTATTGAAAGATCCATCAGTTCAAGATTTTATTTCACTGTAATTTTATTTCTTTTTCAATGCTGTAAGAACAGGAAATGAAAATATTTGTCACATAATTAATTTTGAATGAAGCGCCAATAGGCAGTAGGCTTTACTTTAGGTTTTTACAATTAAGGAAGGAGGCAGTATCCAAACTCTTGTTTGTAGTGAAACTATATTCTTCTTGAACAATCTTAGAAAGAACTAATAAATTAAACTGAATATTTGATGTATTAATTGCTGAAAGCTCATCCGTTCAAAATTTTACTGTAATTTTAATGTTTATTTTCAATATTAAGTACAAAATAAAATATTTGTAATATAATTCGTCTCCAGTAAGGTGCAAATGACGCAGCTGGTTTTAGACTTTTACAGTGAGAGAAGGAAGCGATACCCAAGCTCTTATTTATCGTGATTTTTGATCGTTTCAAGCTTGATTTGCATATTCAATTTAATTTTCACTCGTTTTAAGATTTATTTATTAATTTATATTAGTATCTGTTGTATATTTGTTTGCATTGATTGTTTATTTAATTTCTGTTCGTTTTGGGTTTCATCTATACTTCAATAGCACAATATTTTTTTTTTTTGTTTAACCTTGATTTGCTTATTCAATTTAAGCATTACTCGCTTTAAGATATATTTATTCATTTACATTATTACTTGTTGTAGGTTCTTTTTGCTATGATTGTTAATTTAGTTTCTGTTCGTTTTGGGTTTCATTTTTTCTTTAACAGTAATTTCTGGTCGTTCTGAGTTTAAATTTTAACAGATATTTGTATATGCTGATCTTAAATTTAAAATGGCGTTTACTTTTCTTTGAAAAATTTCTTTTTAGGGAATTTTTTGTTTTAAGTAATTTTTGTTCGTTTTTGATTTAAAAAAGTTTCAAGTTTTTAAAAATTCCTTATTTCAAAGTCAACTTTTTTGCAACATCAAATGTTCATCAAAATATCAAAACTAGTATCAGAGTAAAAAAATAACAAAGTAAAGAAAGCATCAAAGTAAACAAGGTGTCAAAGTAACAATAAGCAAAATGCATAACTTACAGCCCTTGCACCGTATATTAAAGTTGCCACGTAAATCACTAAATCCAAGTATTGAAGTAAACAAAGTGTCAAAGCAACAATAAGCAAGTTCCGTAACTCAGAGCAATTTCCCCGAGTTTGGGGCGGGGGTTTAACCCCGGATGCATAGTTGTTTGGCCTTTGACCATTTTTGAACAAAATTCTAATTTCAAAATTTTGACGGAATCCCTTTGCAAAAAGTGGAGCGTGGGCTAATTACCCATTGATCACTTTTGATTCTTTAAAGAAAAAACTAGAAGTTTCAAATTTCGATCAAATGAGCCCGTCCAATGTTAATAATACCACCCTTTCCACAAAAATCTTTTATTCTAATAATAGGCAACTTAAATAAGTTACAATCCTTGCCTCGGGGGCTATGGAGGATTTCTCAACCTCTAAGTTATAGTTTGAATTTTGAACTATTTCGAACAAAATGGCCATTTCAAAATTTTTGTAAAATTTTTGATGATGCATTTGGGGGGAAAAGGCAGAAGGGGGGGCGGGGGGTTAATACTAAGAGGTGGGTGGGACTGGCTGTGCTCAAAATTTCTGTGGTGGCCCTGTTTTCACTAATCTTACTGCACAGCTAAAAAAACAATAGCATATCAAAACCTTATTGCCTTTATGACCTTTAGTTTTCTACTGACTAAAACTTAGTAACAGAAAAAAATTAATTACACTATTAACTTTGCATAAGAGATAACCACTCACAAATATACATAGCATATACCACATATAGTAGAATATATAGAGCTATTCTCCCACTTGCGGTGCAAATGCGAGGATATTAGAGGATCGGATTTAATGCCAGGGGCCCTATAGTTCCTTGGCGCTCAATCTCTTTTGACTCTTAAAACGCGAACCAGAATTATCACTTTTCAAACAAATGAGCCCTCTCTGAAGTTTATATGAGTTTCCCTTCAATTAGAGCCAAATTTGGCCCCAGGGCATAACTTACAACGCTTGCGCTCAGGCCCTGTGGGCTGTGTCGACATCGGAGTATTGTCGTCTTACTTTTTTTTTGTTTTAATTTGATGCATTTGGGGAAAAAGTACAAGGGGGGCTAGCTGCCCTCCGATCGCTTTTGACTCATAAAAAGTGAACTAGAACTTTCAATTTACAATCAAAGGAGCCCTCTCTTAGGTATATACGAGCATCCCTTCCAGAAAAACCTTATATGCCCAAGGGCATAACTTACAATGCCTGACCCGGACCCTAGGGGGTTTTGTCGACATCAGAATTTTGTTATCTGACCTTTGAACTATTTTTCAAAAAATAGCTATCTCAAAATTTTTATCTGATTTATTTGGGGAAAAAAGGCCTAACAGGGGGGGGGGGCTAGTTGCCCTCGGATCTCTTTTGAATCTGAAAAAGTGAACTAGAACTTTTGATTTTAAATCAAATGAGCCCTTTCTGAAATTTCTACGAGCATCCCATCCATAAGAACAATATTTACCCCCAGGGCATAACTTACAACGACTGCCCCCGGGCCCAGGGGGGTTTTGTCTACCCCAGAGTTTTTGTTATATGATCGTTAAATTATTTTTTAACAAAATGACTAACTCAAAGTTTTTATCGGATGTATTTGGGGAAAGAAGGGAGTTGGGGGGGGATAGCTTCCCGCCAATCACTTTTGACTCCTAAAGAAGTGAACTAGAACTTTCAATTTCTGATCAAATGAGCCGTCTCTGAAGTTTATACAAGCATATCTTCCATAAGAAACTTATATGCCCCAAGGGCATAAGTTACAACGCCTTCCCCTGCGCCCTGTGCGGGTGTGTCGACATCAGAATTTTTTTATCTGACCCTTGAAGTAATTTTAACAAAACGTCTATTTCAAAATTTTTATCTGATGCATTTGGAGAAAAGAGCTTGGGGAGGGGGGGGGGGCTTAGTTTCCCTCCGATCTCGTTTGACTCTGAAAGAGTGAACTAAAACTTTTTATTTCAAATCAAACGAGCCCTTTCTGAAGTTTATTTGAGTGTTCCTTCTATAAGAACCATATTTGCCCCAAGGGCATAACTTAAACGGCCTGCCCCTTGGCCCTAGGGGGTTGGGTTAACTCCAGAGTTTTCGTTATATGATCTTTGAACTATTTTTAACAAAAGGGCTTCGTAAAGTTTTTTATCAAATGTGTTTTGGGAAAAAAGGACGGGGGGGGCAAGCTACCCTCAAGTCACTTTTGACCTTTAAAAAGTGAATCAGAATTTCCAGTTTCCAATCAAATGAGCCCTCTCTGAAGTTTATATGAGTATCCATTCCATAAAAACCTTATAGGCCCCTAGGGCATATAGTTTTGTTAAATGATCTTTGAACTATTTTTAACAAAATGGCTACCTAAAAATTTTTATCGGATGTATTTTGGGGAAAAGGGGTGTGGGGGGCTAGCTGCCCTTCGATCACTTTTGACTCTTAAAAATTGAACTAGAACTTTCAATTTCAAATCAAATGAGCCGTCTCTGAATTTTATACGAGCATCCCTTCCAAAAAACCTTATATGCCCCCAAGGCATAACTTAGAACGCCTGCCCCCGGGTCTTGGGTGGTTGTGTTGACATCGAAGTTTTGTCATCTGACCTTTGAACTATTTTAACAAAATGCCTTTCTCATATTTTTTATCTGATGCATTTGGGGAAAAAGGGCGAAGCAGGGGGGGGGGCTAGTTGCCCTTCGATCTCTTTTGACCCTAAAAAGTGAACTAGAACGTTTAATTTTCAATTAAATGAGCCCTCCCTGTAGTTTATACAGCCATCCCTACTATAAGAACCATATTTGCCCCAGGGCGTAACTTGTTGAGTTGAGTTGGAATAACTTAGGAGTTAGAAAGTTAAAATCACCGTCTTTAAGAGACATTTGAGCCTTTCTGGTGAATTATATTCTATTTCAAAGAACTTTATACGCCCATTAAAATTATTACAATAAACCAAGAATACCTTCTTTGAAGAAAAACTGAGCAAATTCTCTCTCTCAAAGCCTATACCACAAAACTGAACTCCCAGACGATAGTACATTTTTGTTGTCTAGCTGTATTCCTATCAATTCAGCTGCATCTTTGGGAAGACTTACATCTCTTACTAGGTCTTTGAGTTCACTTTGAGAAAAAGTTAACGTTCATCGTCAACAGAAAAATTTAAATAGATTCATCCTTAGAAATAATTCTCCCTTGATGATTTCAAAATCATCATTCAGTATACTGGCTTCACAGAGGCAGAGCTACCAACATTTTAGGGAAGGAAGGGGTTCTGATGCTCTGAAATAGAGGATTTATTGACTGAAACACCTCAACTTTTTCTTGTGTGGGGATCCTTCAAATCAATCTGTGTGCATATCCCATATAGATTAAGGCCTCAAATATCTTTCTCTAGAATAATTAAAATATTGACTTGTTTTACAAATAACAACAGTTCAAATATAGAAGAATTGCCTTCAGACAATGAAATTTTATTTAATAAATATTTTAGCTCTACATCTTATAGAGCAAAAAGAGAAATAAAAATAAAAATAAAGACTTACTATAAAATACGTGATAATTAGAACGTGCAAGAACATAAGGCCCGATCTTCCAGTCATAGTGAGCAAAGCTAGAAAGAGGCCACAAAAACCCACAATGTGGCGCTTTCCGTAGCTAAGATATTAACTTTTTGCCGTTTTTGCGAGTAATAATTATATATCTTTAAATTTTTCTCCACAACGGTACTAGATTTTTTTTTCTGAAGATTGGTATCCCGCCATTTCCTGGTGAAAAAAAAATGATCAAAATAAATATTCTCTTTTTTCTCCTTATTTTCATCCAAGGCGTGATTTGGCGTCTACAGTTTATTTTTTAGAAAAAAAACGAGAAATATGGAGGGAAATTGAGACATTTCAAAATTTCTAAGATTAAGAGAAAAAGAAACGTTATGGGTGGGATTAATTACGAATTATTAATTTTCAATTTTACTCTATAATTTCATTATAACTTTTTTGACAGAAATCAAACTGAAGAGTTCTGTCTTCAAATGAGGGTAAACAAGGACTATTCCTCAAACAAAATCATGCAGTCAGAATCGCGCATAATATATACCTTGAAATAAATAAAACAAAATGTAAATAAATAATAGGTTTAAATGTGTCTATGAGCTTAACTAAATTCGAATTTGAGATGAGTCGTATCTAGATTGAGCCCATTTCAAAATTGAATTTTTGGATATTTTTCCACAACTAATTTCCTTGTTTTGTTCCCCATTAACTTTAAACTCTTTCCAAATGCATAGACATTAGAGAAAGTTCCAAACTGGTTGTACATATGATAATATCAAATTTCCAAGGTTACAACAATAAAACGCATTTTTTGCCCATAAAATCCACCTCAAGTCTATTCATTCCTTGAAAACCACGATTTTCTGAATTTTTTCTTTTGGTTCTTCCAAATTATAGAACTTTTAGGGCAACAAGGAACTTTCGTCATTGCTGTCACATTGAACCGTGAAAATTAATTAAAAATAGCCATTTGAATTTGAAAACATTTTTTGTCTTTACACACACACCGGGACGTACGCCGAAGGGGGGCCTCCGGGTCCGGCCCCCCCCCCCGAAATCTCATGATTTTTTTATTTTCCCATAATTTTCTGATTTTCTTAACAGAATAATGGGTTTGAAGGATTTGGGCCCCCGAAACAAATTGGGACCCCCCCCCTCCGAAACAAATTCCTGCGTACGTGCCTGCACACACACACACAGAAAAAAAAAAATCATGTGTTAGCAACAGGTTGATATTAAAAGACAACTACAACTTCAAAAAACCTACCCCTTCTTAAGTGATTCATTTTTTTCTATTTGACGCCAACTATTACCAGAAACAATATGAACGTATATAAGGGTTGTTCTTAAGGTTGGTGGTGCCAGGGGCAAAATTCATTACAGTCTCCCCCTCTTTCCTGACTTAAACATATAAAAAAATCAGAAGCCCCCCCCCTCACCCACCCTTGAACGGCGCTGACTGTATTCTTCTTTATTAAAAATTCAATTCTTTTTTTTCTCCTTTTTTAAAGACGAGTGTAAGTATGACAATTTCCACTGCATAATTTGAAATTTTTGTAATTATAGTTTTTATACATAATTAATTTTTTAATTAATAAGTTTTTATTATTTCTATTACAATAAAAAATGTCTTTGACACTTTAAAAGTCCAATAACGACAAATTTGGCAGCAGAAATATTTTAATTGTGGGCAACATTGTTTGAGCAAAATATTATTTCACTAGTTAATAGTGAAGCTAAAAGTTACCACTTCTTAAGTTGTTCATGCTTTTTCAATTTGACGCCCCTTACTAACAGGAACAGCATGAACGTATATCAGGGTCGTTCCTAGGGTTGGTGGTGCCCGGGGCGAACTTAATTAGCCCCCCCCCTTTCCCGAATCAAAGAAACTGAAGTTGCTTGTCCAAGCGGCAACAATGCTTCTCATAAGGCCAAACAAGTCTTTACATAAGATCACCGGGCTACTCATAATATAAAAATAAGAAGAGAAAACGTACTGTACAAACTTCCATATAATCGTTTCCCCTCTTTTCTGTCTTCTTGATTATATTTTCTATATGAATTTCTTCTTCTTCGATCATATCTTCAAGTAAACTCTAAGGAAAAGAAGCTACTTGAGACTGACAAATATATTAGAAATTGAACAGTACATGAGTACAATACAAGATCACCCATAAGTGAGAACCCCCATAGAAGAACAAACATGTATAAAATGGTTTATGTTATGTTGCACAGACACACAAACAACAAATAAGAATCCCACATGGATTTTTTTTCATCATTTCATCAGTGGCACAACATCATCATCAAGATCCTGGAAGGGGCAAAGTTGGAGCCAGTTTTCCTAAATCAAGTGAAAATGACTGGGAAAACCAAAAATGGGCCGTAAAGTACCATAAAGGTAAAGATATCCTAAAGAAAACTGACCCGTTTCTGTTGACACCTGAATTATACAGGCTTATCATACTTTTGACAAGATTTTTGAAGAAAATGAATTTCAGCTAGGGGGGGGGGGGAGGATATTTTGTTATTTCATATTATTTCCTCATAAAGTTATTTGTAAGGAAATACAAATCGAATAACAGCAAAATTGTCTTCCCTAGATTTGAAAAAATACATTCCTCCCATACAATTTTGTAAACTAACATCCTTGTAGGAAGGGAGATACCATACGCCACTACTTAGTATTCCCAAAAAACAAATTTTTTCTCTCCACATTAGTAGGAGGGGGGGGCAACTGCCACCCCGCCATCCCCAAATGACACCCCTGCACTGATGGAATGTATGAAGCTGCTCCAATTCTCTCACTATGGGCAGAATCATCTGTATAAATTTGTCTCTGATTAGGGTATTTTTCGAAATTAGTTTTGAAAAAATATTTTTCACCACATTATGATATGGAATCAGGTTTTTATTTATAGGAATAAGGTGATATTTACAGTATGGCCAGCCTATCTCTTCTGGAGAGGGTACCAGCACATAAGGCTGATTAAGAAAAACTTTACCAGTTTATCTTGACGAAGCTCATTCAAATAGCTCAACCAATTAAAAAAGGCTAATTATTTTAATCCTCTGAACTGAAACAAGTAATGTTCAAATACTGGTTCAAAATATTACAATTTATTGAATGACAAAAAAAAAATCTTTTCTTGAACATAAAAAACAAGCTTGAAAATGCATAAGAACTTAGGTGGTATTGATAGCACAATGTTGTAACAATATTCAGTTTACCTGTCCATTGGAAATCAGATTACCTGTCCATTAGGAATCTGAAGGAAATCTTCTGCCAAGACTTTAAAAAAAATATTAAAAAAGGTCAAAACACTATTGTTAACATAGGCAGCGCAAAAGCGCTTCCTAAGTAAAGAACGATGTTGGCACAATGTATTATTTTTTTTCTTTAGATCAGGGCACTTCGTATCGAAGGAGTTATGGTAGAAACTTCGAAAAGGACCCATTTCATTGGAAATATCGTGAACTTAAACAGGTCACTTACAATATATGGTTTCTAAAAGAATGAAAACAAATCTGAAAGGAACTAAGAAAAAGGACTTATAAAACCCCTATGCCTTCCCAAGGCCAGAACACAATTTGCACTTTACTGAAAAAAATATAAATCTTTTACTTTTATTACTTTAATAAATAAAAAATACTAATATTTTGATAACTAAATATCAGTATAGGTATATTAAACTGACAATGCACATTCATTTGTATTTTTTGATTTAGTAAGGTTATAAAAGTAAAAACATTTATATTTTTTTCAGTAAAGTGCAAATTGTGTTCTGGCCTTGGGAAGGCATAAGGGTTTTGAGCCCAACTTATGTTAATTTCTGATCGTTTTGAGTTTGACTCGGTTATTTATTGTAATTTCTGTTCGTTTTGGGTTTCATTTATTTATCGATGCTGATTTGCGGTAGATTATTTAATTTTATTTTTGCTCATTTTTTGTTTAATGGAGTTCTTTACTTTTCTTTGAAAAACTTATTTTCTGGAAAAAGTTTTTTTTAAATTAGTATCTGTTCGTTTTATATTACAAAGTCTTTTCAGAGAAAAGGAAAATAATACTCTAAATCTTTTCGTTTTTTTAAGAATTTATAGTTTGGCCTGCTATTTGTACGCTGGAGAAAAATTTTCAGCAATTTTTAACAACATACACCCTTTTGAAAATCTGGACACAAATAGTAGCATTCAATTTCGTTTAATACCTCCTCTATTTGACCTGAAAGAGAAAACTTGATACCATTCGCAGAAAAATCTGCTTACTTTCTTGGATAGCTTGGATACACTTACGCTATTTTGACTTGGTTAGATTTTAAGAGCAGAAGTAGCACCGAAAGTTTGAACATAATACCCTCAGTTGTTCTTGTGATACTGCTGAGATGCCATATTGGGAATTAGTATTAACACAGTGCATTTTGATTTAATCTTAAGGCAATATTTAGTTTTTAAACATAAAGGCAAATGGGAGGGTGGGCGGGGAGGGGATTAGTTGCCCTCCAATCACTTTCGATTACTAAAAAGGGTATCAGCCCTTTCTATTTTCAATCGATTGAGCCCTTTTCGAAGTTCCTACGACAACTCCTTCGATACGAAGTGCCCTGGTCTAAACAACACCAACAACAAAAAAATCATACATCATCGATCTTTACTATAATTAAATAAAAAAAAATTTTTTAAACTGAAAGTAAGGAGCGACATTAAAATTTAAAACGGACAGAAATTATTCCGTATGTGAAGAGGGCTGTCCCCTCCTCAACGCCCCGCTCTTTACGCTAATGTTTTTTATTGTTTTAAAAAATAAAGTTGTGAGACAGAGTCAAACTTTAGCGTAAAGAGGGAGGCGTTGAGAGAGGGGACAGCCCCTTTCATATACGGAATAATTTCTGTTCGTTTTAAGTTTTAATGTCGCTCCATACTTTCAGTTTAAAAACTTGTTTTTTTATTTAATTTCTGATCGTTTTTTAGTTAATGCAGCTTTTATTTGCATAAAAATTTTACTTTTCTTTTGCTAAATGGATGTCTTTACAAATTAACTTACGTAACTAACTTCTATATTCGTATATTTTTCTTCTGGCAAAAAATACAAAGTTGCAGATTTTTGCAGATATGAGCTTGAAACCTATGTAATAGGGTTTTCTGATACGCTGAATTCTGACGGTGTGATTTTCATTAAAATTCTTTCACTTGTAGGGGATGTTTCCCCCCTCTTTAAAAGATCGAGTAAATTTTCTCAGGCCTGTAGCCTTTGATGAGTAATATTAAACTTAATAAAACTTATATATTTAGGATCAGCATTATAAACACATTCTTTTGATACATTTATTGACACCAAAATTCCGTTTTTAAAAGTTTCGATTACTATTGAGCCGTATCGCTTGTTTTTTTATTGTTTTTTTATTACGTATATGTTATTACGTATATGAAGGGTTCTCCCCTTAGTCAATACCACGCTCTTTACGTTAAAAGTTAAAAAAAATTTTGATTCACAAACCCCTGAATCACAAAGGCCGTTTAATTAGAATAGATAGCTCTTTTGAAAGCACTAAAAAAAAAGTGTCGCGTAAAGAGCGAGGTATTGACTTGGGGGAGAACCCCCTCACATACGTTATAATTTTTGTTCGTTTTAAGTTCTAATATTCCTTCTTACATTTCAGTTGAAAAAACTTGTTTTTTTTATTTAATTTCTGATCGTCTAATGATCGATTTCATTTCTAATGCTTGGAAATCCAGCGCCCCCTTCATAGAAATGTCTCTTACCCCAAAGAAACATCATCCACGGAACTATTCTCCAGAGTAACCCCCTCCTCTAGCCCCCCCCCCCAGAAAAAAATCCTTCCTGAAAATGGTTGTATACTTCCCAATAACCAATAAATAATGCTGGCAAGTCCGGCGCCCCCTTCATGGCAATTTCCCTTCCCCAATGAAAACTTCCATCATGAACAGATCCCCCAACATAACCACCGACCCACCCTTCCCTCCCACTACCAGAAAAAAAACTCCTGAAAACTTCTGTATACTTCCCAATAACCAATACTATATGTTAACATTGGGTAAAGTTCATAACTTTTAGCCCTCCCTCTGGGAACTTCGGGGGATGAAGTCACCCTAAAGACATATTTATCATATTTTCGACCATGCTGAACAAAATGGCTATCTCAAAATTTTGATCGGGTGACTTTGTGAAAAAAATGAGCGTGGGATGGGGCCTAGTTGTCCTTAATTTTTTGGTCACTTGAAAAGGGCACTATAGCTCTTACTTACGGCTAGACCGAGTCCCAATACGACTTTATAGGATCACTGGGTCGATAAGATTACCCCTGAAAAAAAAAAAAAAAAAACAAATAAACACGCATGCGTGATCTTTCTTCTGGGAAAAAATATAAAATTGCACATTTTTGTAGATAGGAGCTTGAAAAATCTACAGTTGGGTTCTCTGATACACTGAATATGATGGTGTGATTTTCATTAAGGTTCTATAACTTTTAGGGGTCTTTCCCCCTTTTTTTGAAAATCAGCCAAATTTTCTCAGGCGCGTAACTTTTGATGGGTAGCACTAAACTTGATAAAAGTTATATATTTGAAATCAGCATTGAAATCTGATTCTTTTGATATATCTATTGGTATCAAAAACCCGTTTTCTAGAGTTTCGGTTACCATTGAGCCGGGTCGCTCCTTACTTACAGTTCGTTACCACGAACTGTTTGAAAAGTTTCCCTTCGATCTCTTTTGACTCTAAAAGTGAACTAGAACTTTTAATTTTCAACTAAATGAGCCATCCCTGTACTTTATACAGCCATCCCTACTATAAAAACCATATTTGCCCCAGGGCGTAACTTGTTGAGTTGGAATAACTTAGGAGTTACAAAGTTGGAAGTTATGAGTTGGAAAATGATAATTTTTACTACTGGATTATACAATTTTTGAGTCTTCGCAGCATATTACTATTACTCCTATTTAAGACGATTTGCTTTCTAGCAATAGATATTTTTAGAGATGAGAATGCAATGGACGCTGATGGATGGGGAAGCCCTCCCTTTACCAAAGGTTTTAAGTCCAACTATTCTTTCCTCTCGTCTCTACTTTGAGTAATGCTGTATAAATTATTTTCTGTTTGGGTTGTCGACTCTTAAATGGTAAGCTAATGAGTCATAATGCTTACAATAAACATTTTACTTAATTTCAAGTCTGTTTAAAAATAAAATCCTTTGATGGATTCATCAATACTCTCTTGTTTTCCTAACTGTGTAGTAGATAAACTGATGCCTTCTCTCAAGTGAAATCCTGGCTACGTCACAGCTCAGGGATGTATCAAGTTTTTATCTTTAACTGAGGGTTGAGAGGGAGAGTTGGGGACGATAAAACATCTTGACAAAAAATAGGCTTGGAGGGGAGTAGCTTATATTTGAATGCTGGCACAGACCATGCATTCTAGGAATGCTAGTGCAGGAGTTCAAACCTTAATGGAATTCTTCAACAATTTCCGCTAGCTGAGGTTGGTACAAAATGCTTGTTCTGGTATTCGACAAAAAAATGTTTGTTCTTGTACCTGATGTTTTCTAACAGTAAAATCCATAACAAATTTTAAAAGATGATCTGTTCTCTATCATAAAAAGGCCCTATTGTTACAAATTAATACATGCCTATAAGTTTAACAAAATGTTATCTTCTTACTTTAAAATCATCAATTTTTAATTATCTTTAAAATTATTACTTTAAAATCATTAAAATCATATATTTCTTTAAAATCATTAATATTTTATTCACACATTGATTTATTAATACATTATTAATATTCTTCTATTATTTATATTACTGTACAATATATTATTTTGATATTATTTAATGTTATATTATAGTAACTACATTATTCTTTATGCAGTAGTTATTTACCTTACTATTCCGAGATTCGTTCAAGGATCTGAGGAAGCTTTTGTAGTGCGCCCCAATTCACAAGAATGTTACGTAAATTGATCAAAAACGTAGAAACGACAAAATATTTATTTCGTGTAGTATTAATTCCATGAAATATTTATTCTGTGTGAACGCCCTTCAAGCTTCTACAAAAGTGTCACGCAGTAACTGTAACCTAAATGACTCACCTATGTTACATAAGTCCTGTAACCATTGTAAGAGTGGGCTCATAACTGTATCTGAAGTCATTACTTCATTTTCCATTGGAGAAACTGTTCTGTCCACAAAACTAGTGCTTCAAGTTTCACAGCTCCTGTAACCAATGTGAGAGTTGGTTGGATAGGGACTGATATTACCGTCGCAGTAGCTGAAACCAAAATACACAATATTTTAATAGCAAATAATAAGTTTGAAGGAATTTGCCATGATCTGACATGGGGACGCTGATTCACAAACACATGGGAAAAGGTGGGTGTGCAGACATTTAATTTTTTCCTGGTCACGATGAAAAAGGTGATTTTTAAATCTAGGGGGAACTGATTTCGATTAAAATACCCAGCAATTTTTCAAAATAAAAAAAAATACCCTCTCCTCACCAATTGGTACCTCTATGGGCCATAGATTAAACATTGCCATGTCCATAGAGACATATAAAAATGGAGAATAGATTTTGCAAAATTTCAGTTGAAATTCACCATTAAAGCAGAGTAATGCTAAATATTTATAATGGAATTTCTGTTTTGGAATAATGGAGTAAATGATCGCTACTGGCAAAAAATTGGCGTTCCTCACTGCCTCAATGCCTCACTGCCTCACTTATCCTGCCTCAATGAGTATGCCAGGCCGTAAACAATATGTGCTGAGTCAACAAGAGTAAAAATAATGTAACAGTTGTACGAAAGATTTTTTCCTTAAAGAAATATATAAAAAGATTAATTGACCAAAATCTAGACAATTTGGTTTACATAAAAAAAAGACACCGTTAGCTTTTATTGGTTCAAACATAAAAAAAATCAGACTGGCAAGCTCTGACCACGTTCCACATCCTTACCCCAAAGGTGAGATGTGTCGAGAGGTCTTCATCTGCGACCCAGAAACATCCTGGAGATGACCTCGCAGAGGACAGAAGAAAAACCATTCGCAAAAATGCAAAGAGGACCTTGAACCATGGGGACACTTCCAGGGACATGGTAGGAGATGGGGAAGAGACTGGCTTAAGATCGCTGGGGAAGCTGCAGCTGAGAGATTTAAGTAATCGTCTTATTAATGGACAGATTTATGTCCAATGGAGCTGTGCAGGACAGTTTCTCATCTGGTTGTCCGCAAACTAAGCAAGAAAGGGACACCCAGTATCTCTCTTTTGGCCATATGTCCCAAATTTGAACCTTCTATGTTAAACTTGAGACCAGCTGTTTCATATTCTATTGTAGCCAACGGTAGCGTAGAGTTCTAATTTCACTCGCGAGAAAGAAGTTTTTAGGCTGCCAGTGAAACTCTGACAAAAGACTTACGATACCCCAGTCAAAGTCTTTTTAAATTACTCTACGTTAATGGAAAACCCCTCTGGTCATACGACTACTTTTATCCAGTCAAAGACGATTCAACGCCATACGATTCAACGGTATGTATACCGGCAACACATGCTCATTTACAGAGCACAGACTCATCGGTCTAAAATATCGATACTGGGGGGGGGCTATGTTTTTAAAATAATCTTGATATGTGTGGGACAAGTTGGCTCCGAAGTAAATACTTCAAGCAGCCATTCAAAATAACAACCCATGATATTTTCTTTGATACACCTTGCAATACAATTGGAAAATGAGTTTGAATTCACTGGGTCTAGGACTGAATTCTGTAGACTGGGACTGAATTCCGTGGACTAGCCGTCTACCGTGAACTAAGAGCTCTTTTTGACAAATTACAATTCAGAAGTGAATATTAACATTAGCTTTTTTTCTAACTAGTACCTTTAACTTAATCCATACTTATTTTTATATTTGATATAGTTTTTTTAGTTGAAAGAACTTTGAACCAAATGTGTTCCATCAAATACCCTTAAGTTTCTTGAAATTTCCCTTATGTTGCCTGTTTTAACAGGTTTGTTGCTTCTTGAAAACTAAGAGAGGGTCAAGATCTCAATCTAATCCTTAGTTAAATTGGTCCTTGGGAAATATCACGGAGTCCTAACTTATAGTTATTACGCATATTAATTTATCCTCATTTGATCCATCAGCTACAACAAACAAAGGATTAATAACGAATTTAAATCGTAAATAAAATTATAGGCATATACATAAAGAGGAGAAGAAGGAATATTTATCTGATAATAGGGAGCATGGGCCTAAACAGTTGTCCCTTACTGGAATATGTTCCTACAATCCTACTTGACTATCTTACGGTTGCTGCTACCTTTATTTCTTTCAGTTAGGCATAAGTCTTCAAGACCTGCTTGAATTTTTTAATTGAGACAGGTTACATAACAAGCTGACAAAAGCGTATCCATGATTTTTTCTTAGGGGAGATTTTTTTGGAGTGTGGAGAGGAATACAAAAAATAAAAAAAAACGTGAAAAAACTGTTTTTATGAATATTTGCTACGTTTTTACTTGTCGGACCTATTTTTTGGGTGGGGGGAGGGTATTAAAACTGCGTCCCATTGGATACGGTCTTGTCAGCAGAACTTTAAAATGGTAGCTATTATTAGCTATAAGTGTTTAAGATGATTATTTGGTTAGCGATTTCGTGCTAATATGTTAGGCATAAATATCGAAATCTCCTAAACAGATATATCCAAAAGGCTGTCCATAATAAACTAACTGACCACAAAAATCTGTGGTACTCCTTATCGGACTGGGGTGAAGCCCAAAGAGGTATTTTTAGCCATAGCTTATTGTGGAGTCCTCGGGGAGGCACTTAGAAACAGATTCTATAGTGTGAGCTTATTTCTAAGACAAATGATCGCATTTTGGATGGCTTATACTTTCGGAAAAAACAGAAATAAGCACTGAAAATACTGAGCCTCCTTTGTTTATATTTTACCACAGTCTTCCTCTCCTCGAAACTAAGTCAAAGAATCTTACGTTCCGGTATAATTCTGATTGAATGAAGACGGTTGTTGTGATCATAAATAGAGCTGTCTGATGGCTGTCTGGTTCCCTCTCATTTGGGTCTTTTGGATTCTAACTTCTTCTTCAAACTTTTCTCTGCTTTTTGACATTCGCCCAAATTTCACAGCCAAAAGGAGAATATAGTATTTTAATGCTTCAAGATCACAAGAATTTAAAGAAGTAAGCTGTCAGAATTTTTTTTTTCGTTTATAAGTGTATTTTTATATAGAAATAATCAAACATGAAGATGTCTAAAAATAATTCATCCTATCCAGCCCAAGAATTATACTTAAATACTTAAGGAGAGCTGAAAATGTTTTGGAACACTTTGACTTGGAGAGTCAAAGATAACAAGCAACATTTTTTGCTTTTCAGAAAATTTAAGACATGTGAATCGATTTTGAAAATATTCAACAAAATTATAGTAATTATTTATTTGAGTGAAATATAAGCAAATTGTCACAAGCAAAACTGTAAAATTTGTTAACTACCGAACTTCAAAATCAAAACATTTTGATTCAGTTTATCTTTATTATTGGATCAATTAGTTTTTTAGTTGTTCGAGATAGGAGCCCTTTACCAGGGGTGATCTCCAGCATTTTTATGGGGAGAGAGGGCTGCAAGTTTCCATGTTTGGATAGTCGAGGGGCTTGGTCTACATAATAATTTTTATTTCACGTTATTTGGGGGGGGGGTAATTCCCCTCTTGCACTGCCACCCCAAACGACGCCTCTGCCCTTGAGATACATAGTTTCTCCAAAAATAAATTACTTTTTCTAGAACAGGAAATCCTTTCCACTTATACAGTCTAAGATAAAGCTTTCACAAGCTGCTTCACAAAGTATTTGTTAAAATGCAATTTGTTTATTGATTATGCGTATATACCTCCACAACAAAAAGTACTGAAATTACCGTTGATTTCACTGAGTGAAAAAAACTCCTTACAAGCTAATAAAAGGTATTAGCTTTTCAAGTATATGGTTTTAAATTTGATGAGATGTCAAAAACAAAAATCCTAAAGATAGAATAGCCTACAAAATTGTTCAATAGGATTATTCTTAATGGTATAAAAGAATTGCCACACTTATTTATTAGCTTGGTTCTATTAGAGGACAAGATACATAGGATCGAAGTCTGAGAGAACAATTACCGTTTTTGGTGGACAATTCAGAATCTTGTTTTGGAATATGGGATTTTCAAAAGAAAATCAAGCTTTGTAAGCCAAATTGTAAACGTAACCGGACAGTGCAAAGAAATTGAATTCGGCACAATATTTGAATAAATAGAATATTTATTACAATTTTTGTTTGGAAGTTCGGAATTTTTTTCAGAATATTGTCTATTTTTATAATTCTGCCTGGTCCCGAACCCTGTCCCAGCCTATCAAGGGAATTACTATCAGACATTAAAGTCCAAATTAAAAAAAAAGAGAAAGAAACTAGTTATACATTCTTCTGAAAAAATGCTCCCTTCTAAGCAAGTTTATCTACTCATCGAAGTGCTATCCTTTTCTCTACTAAGATTATATTTTCTGTTTCATCAAAGTACCAAGATATTACAACTCACAGCCAAACAGAACGTTGGAGAGAATTTTGATGACAATCTTATCAATGCTCTTAGATCACTGATCGGAGTAGAATGAAGAAAGATGTTTCCAAAACCAACAAAAAGCCTAAGAAGTAAGATAAGGGACAATGCTGCCAACGCGGTAAAATTATACCGTTTTTGGTACAATTTGGAGGTACAATACGGCACATTTGGAAATTTTTTGTTACAATCAAATTTTCTAGTATATTTCGGATTTACTTGCTCCTTTCCGATTTGGATATCTATTCAAGTTTTAGTTAGACGAAATTTTCTTCATGTTGTGGCAAAAGTTTAACCCTACTCTTCAGATGATATAAATTAATCTTTTGTGGTACACTTTTAGTTGATAAACCTGTACAATTTATTTCAAAGCGTTGGCAACACTGATCAGGGGTCTCAGATATTTGTTAAAGTTGTTTTCCGTCAAAAGTTGTAATATCTTAGCACAACGACTTGCCAAACATAAAACAGGACAAATACACAAAGTTTAAGAGCCGATTGGGTGATCCTAACGTTAATCAGCGATGTAAGGGTAGCCGGTAGAATATTGCGCTAACTATACAAATTATGTACAAAATCTTCCAGACCTTCTGACTATGAGTAAGGTAGGGAAATATGACAAATTAGATAAAAACAAATGTTTAGCCTTAAGGCAGCAAATTAGATCCAAATAGAATAGTGCACTAAGACTTCAACCAAAACACTGGGAAAATAAAAAAAAGTTTATGATAAATCATTTGTGCTATATAACTGGTTTATTCATTGGCTTTCAAAGATTGTTTGCCTGCTATTTCAAGCAAATTTATGGTCCTATGTCAATTCTAAATTCTTGGTCAACCTTCTTAAGACCATAGGCAGGCGTGCCTTGTTTGCCTCTCATTACAGGCAATCCAACGGTCTTATGTCAATTTTAAATTCTTGGTCAGCATGCCTGAGACTCTAGGCAGGCATGCCTTTCCAAAAATTAACAAACAAGTATGTGTCCAATAAGAGCGTCATGCATACTCCCGCCATTTACCCGGACTCCAGCCATTTAAACATTTGCCTCTCAATTACTTGGACTATCTGTCTTGGCTTTTCTCTGTGTACAATTAGCCATCTCTTGATGCAACCTATGCAACCTGCTGCAAAATACTTGATAACTTCAATTCATTCAATTAATTTCAATTTGAATTGAAGTTATCGAGTACAGAAAGAAGAAAAAGTAGTTTAGAGCAGGAACACGAGCCACAGCAGATTTACCTGGACTAAAAAGCAGAGCCACTTTTCTAGAAGTAGTAACTGTAACTGACCCTGTAACTGTAAGTGTAGCAGTAATTTTAGCAGAACCACTGTAACTTTTTTTGTTTTCGCAGATAGCAAAAGATTTTAAGAATACAACCAAAACACAGAAATTTCTTAGATGATATTACTGCTGCTACATATTTTATGCTTCTATTTTTTAAGTAACAGTTTTGAAAAACTTCTTGGGAGGGTGTAAGGAGAAAGACTTTGAATAGACTAGAATGAAGAAGAAGCGTGCTAAGCCATGCTGGCCTCAGGAGGCTTGGTACTGCAGTTAGTTGTTAATAGTAGCCTATACCCCCTTAGACCCCCTTAACGGGACTTGGGCACCTCCGTTAAATACATCCTTGTAAAAAAAAGGTTAAGAACTCTCACTTTCTGATCGAATGAACATACTCCGAAGTTTCTACAACCATGAGATAGAGGTGGGGATAAGAAAGGGGTAGCCCCCTTCCTATACAGAATAAATTTTGTTCATTTTGGGGCGTAACGTTATTCTTTACTTTCATAATAATAGCATAGACCAGAAATCAAGAGGGATTAAATATTAATATCATATTTTTGATGCGTTTTTTAAGTTTTTTTTTGCAAAAATTGCAAAACAGAAGAATATAAAACAATATTACAATTGTTTTTTTTCTTTTTAAATTCATGTTGTTGGGAAGAAGCCTGTTGAAACCTAGTCTTTCAAAAACAAACCTAGAAATTTGGTAATTAGCTTGCTAAGAAGTCTGGTAATTTGGTAAGAACCCTGTTAAGTAAACAAAAAGAAGAGTGACTGAATAGTGAAGAAAGGGGGAAATCTAAGTTTCTAAAAAAGGAACATAGAAATTTTGTTATAAACTTGATAAAAATTCTTTTATTTTGGCTAGAAGTTGAAACATAGTCTTTCAAAAACAAACCAAGATATTTTTTAATTATATTGATAAAAAGTTTGTTAATTAGTTAAGAACCCTGTTAAGTAAACAAAAAGAAGAGTGACTGAATAGTGAAGAAAGGGGGAAATCTAAGTTTCTAAAAAAGGAACCTAGAAAGGTGGTAATTAGATTGATAAGAAGTCTGTTAATTTGGGAAGAAGCCTGTTGAAACCTAGTCTTTCAAAAACAAACCTAGAAATTTGGTAATTAGCTTGATAAGAAGTTTGGTAATTGGGTAAGAACCCTGTTAAGTAAACAAAAATAAAAGTGACTGAATAGTGAAGAAAGGAGGAAATATAAGTTATTACTTAGATTTAAGCTGGAGCGTAACTTTAGTTGTGCATAAAGACCTTTCGGCACAAAAACTCTTTTCGACATTATAAGATTTGCTAGTTTGGTATAGATTTTGCAGGATTTTTTACACAAAATACTAAAAATGTAGGATTTTTTCAAAGAATCCGTATATTGACTGAAAATAGTGAAAAGTTGTAGGTTAAATCTGGGAAACATAAGCCAAAACGGTACTGTTCTATTAGCTGGGAGCCACGCAAGAAGTAAAGTTTGGTTAATGCTAATGAAATAACTCCATTGAAAAAATATCTCCATTGGCATAAAATGAAAAATTAATGGTGTGAAACCTACTACCAAGGAGGTTCGTTTTTTTAAATAATACTGGGATATCCGGCTTCCTCTCCATTGAAAAATATCTTCCCTCATGAAAAGCTCCTTCATGCTAATATTCTTCCAAATACCCCCCTCCCCCCTCCAAAAAAATCCGTCGGACAGGTATATATATTAGACAGATATTTTAAAATCCTCAAATTAACAATTAATAACAATAAAATTATTTTAAAAGTAAAAAGAATAGTGAAAATGAAAAATAAAGTAAATAATAAATAAAAATATTTACGCTTCCTGGTCATCTTCGAGAGAGTGATTCCTTGCAATTGGGGTTTGGGATTCTTTGTGAATCCTCGGATAACACGACTGGTTGAAAGTTTCTATCCGTATATCCAAAATTGTGTTTCTAAAAAGCCAGGTTTAGTAAATGCTAATGAAATAAAATAAAATAGGGTGAATATATAATAGTTTATAAACAAATTTGGGTTATATACGCTTAATATTAACTGACCCGGATGTAATCGTTAAAAGATAACAAGATAACATCCATTTTATTCTATTCTCTTTTAATTTAACCTAAGAGAAAGGAGACAATGGAGTTCGTTGCGCAGTCTGGTGTATTTTTCAATTGTTTGGAACGTTTTAGTTCCCTCTGGACTATACAGAATATATAGTCCTTGGTTGAATCCAGCACTACCACCGTGTGGCATTACTGCTTTTGCAACTGGGAAGCCTAAAATATAGTTATTGATACTTTTAAATCAATTAGCTTCTCAGGATTTTAAATTGAATGCAAATTCATCCTCTTTGGGGTTTCACAGATTTTTCCCCTTTTACTGTTTTTGTCATCAATTTTGTCAGATTCGCAGAACCAAGTTTCTGCGACCATGAGATAGAGGTGGGGATAAAAAAAAGGGGTAGCGCCCTTCCTATACAGAATAGATTTTACTCATTTTGGGGAGAAATGTTATTCTTTACTTTCATAATAATAGCATAGACGTAACAAAAATAATTACTTTGGGGCGAAACAGCAAGGTCGTATTCTGGGGGGAGGTTACTGAATTTGAGTCCCACCCCCTGAAAAAAAATTTTTACTCGCATAAACGTAACAAAAATGCATAAAACCAAATTTTTGACACTTTTTAATTTTTTTTGTAAAACAACCCTCGAAATAAATAATCCACCCTAACAAAAATCCTGGATACACCCTGGCTTTCAAGAGATACTTTTTTTTAGGAATTACAAGACATACAACGGAAATACATCAAAGGCTTATCATGCCACTATCGACCCTCAGACATATTTTTGGGGCCTTTCAGAAGCTCTGGCTATCCAGTCATCTTCACCCTTAAGGCAATAGAACTTATAATTTTCGATTGAATAAGCCCTCCAATCTAGGAAGGGCTTATTCAGTTATGCTTCTATTTTTTAAATATCAGTTTTGAAAAACTTCCTGGGAGGATGTAAGGAGGATGACTTTGAACAGATTAGAATGAAGAAGAAGCATGCTAAGCTATGCTGGCCATACATGATACATAACGCATGACACGTGTTTATTTTTTTTTTCATAGAAGGTTTTCCCAAGGACTTAGTTGTGTCCCTCAGGGGTCCTGAGTATAATTTAGGTTGTGAAGAAAAATATTGGCATAAAATGAAAAATTAATGGTGTGAAACCTAGTACCAAGGAGGTTCGTTTTTTTTAAATAATACTGGGAAATCCGGCCTCCCCTCCATTGAAAAATATCTTCCCCCATGAACAGCTATTTTATGGTAATATACTTCCACATAACCCCCCCCCCACCAGAAAAATCCCCCTGAAAACCTGTGTATACTTCCCAATAACCAACACAACATGTATACAATGGGCAAAGTTAATAACTTGTAGCCTTTCCCGTGGGGACGCTTGGGGGGTAAGTCATCTTCAAAGACAGAACTCTTAGATTTTGACTATGATGAACAAAATGGCTATCTTAAAATTTTGATCGGGTGACGTTGACGAAACCATAAGCGTGGGAGGAAGGCTACCTGCCCACCAATTTGTTGGTTCACTGTTTTTGATTGGTCTTTGGTTAAACTGTTGTTTTTGGGGGTTTAGGGGGGGGGGTTGGGAAAAGTAAATAGGTTAGATTAGGTCATGTACTTAATAAATACTATGCTTTACCCCCCACCCCACCCCCAAATGTGCAAATATAAAGCCCAAATATGTTTAAAAAATAATAAATTATAAAAAAATATTTTTTTATTTCATTATCATTTAAATTTTTATTCACAATGTTGTTATAAATAAACTTCTAGGTTTTAAGATCCTTGCCAAGTGTCATTCAATGAATTATTTTGAAGGCAAGCATAATACTAGCTAAAGAGTTATATGTATATGATAATATACAGTACATACACTTATAATTAATTCAGTCTACATAAACTTTGCAATTTATTTATTACTTTTATAGGTTAAACCTGAACACGTGACTTAATAGTCATTTTAACGCTACTTCATAATATATTTTTATCATATTTTTTTTTTTCATTAGTATTAACCAAACCTCACTTCTTGCATGTACAAAATAAGAAATTGTGTACAACATAAAAGCTGTAAAAAAGGATATAAATTATTTTTACGATTATCCTTGCCAAGTTTCATTCAAAAATATATTTTTCAATGGCGGGGAAGCCGGATTTCCCAGTATTATTAAAAAAAAAACGAACCTCCTTGGTACTAGATTTCACACCATTAATTTTTCATTTTATGCCAACCTGTGTATCCCAAAAATAAACAGAGAATTGCAGCTACATTGTAGGATGGATGTTTTAGACTACAACTCTTCCACTTTTCAACTTTCTCATAATTTGCTTTAACTGTATGCACACCATGATAGCTATCACAGATTTTGGTAAAGCCAACATCTTCTTTTGTGCTTCCTCCAAATATCTAAATAGCCATTTACAGCTCAGAAGAGGGTATTAAGAATTATCTAGTTGTTTTAAGTTTGAAGTGTTGCAGGACCGTTTTTGTATTCCTCTTAAACTTTAATATGGCTCTTTACTTTTATTTGAAAAGCGTGTTTTTTGGACCCAACAGACCCAATAAATTTATCGTTTGTTCCGATGCATAGCTCTTGAAATGCTGACTAAAATACACATTATGTGGAACACCTATATATAATTTGGTTTGATTTACTGTAGACTGAATTAAGTAGAAGTGTCTGTACTGTATATTATCATATACATGTAACTCTTTCACCTTTTTCACCTTTTCCACTGTTTTGTCGAAAGTTGTTGGTAAAAGCGAGTTTAAAATTTTGTTGGTCAATATTTGGTGGTAAATTTAAAATTCCAGTCCCATATGATTTGGAAGGATCATAGATAGTAGGTAGGCTTGAATTGGTAAACAATTTCGTGATCACATTCACATTTGTTGATCAATGAATGAATGGAATACTTCATTATACAAATATGTAATGCAGTTAAAATATGTTTCAATCTTTTTTATTATAGTTTACATGATTTTCAATAAATTTATATAAAGTTTAAAAAGGATTATGATAAAATCAACGATGACCATTCATAAATTTTGACTTTTTGTGGGCAGTGTAGCAGTAACTGTAGCAGAACCACTGTAACGTTTTTCCTTTTCGCAGATAGCAAAAGATTTTAGGTGATATTACTACTGCTACTATTAACAACTAACTGCTTTACCAAGCCTCCTGAGGCCAGCATGGCTTAGAAAGCTTCTTCTTCATTCTAGTCTGTTCAAAGTCTTCCGCCTTACACCCTCCCAAGAAGTTTTTCAAAACTGATACTTCAAAAATAGAAGCATAAAATATGTAATGGAAAAAGGCACCTCCGCGATCCTTGCCGAAGTATAATAATTGCTAAAAATTATTTTTTTTTTCATTTTTAAATGCATGTTGTCTTATATAATATATTACAGGTAATTGTTTGGCAAAAAAGAAAACTGTTTTCCTATTTCAGCAATTAAGATAAGCGAGCACTTGACTATTTTACTTCATTTTTAATACTAATATATTTGAATTATCACTACGTTTTGTCTTAGTTGAAACATCTTGTTGAATTTGCAGGCGACTTTAACAAAAATACCGTCTTAAACAATAGTGTTTTCTCGCTTTGAGTTTTCTGTATTTTACCGCGTTGAGTTTTCTACCTTTTTTAAGGTAGAACCGGTGTTTCAGAACTGGTGATCTAGTGCGAATTTTAAACGAATTTTAATTATTTACAGCAGGAGCTGTAAATAGGTATTTTATGAAATTTATAAAGTAAACTGAATTCTTGTTTCTTCTTTTGAGGCTGCTTAAAATAATTTTAAGAGCTTCTTCAACAGTTGTATGTGCAAAGCTTCTACCCAAAAGCAAAAAAAGCTAAAATGCTAATTTTCTATATAAAAACACTGAACCTCGAGATCTTTCATAGCATAGCCAATCTAGGATACAAAAATTATAGTTGCGATAATAATAATCTGTTCTTTGCCTATTTTGTCAATAAGAAAGGACTGGCTCATTTTCAAAAATCAGCCACTGTTTTAAGTTTGAACCATTATAAGATTATATTGCTGCTCATCTTAAGCTTTAATGCCTGGCAGAGTCGGAATTAGGTTTTTTCTCAGGGGAAGGGTGGGGGAACGAATATAGTCTGTGCCGCCCCCCGAAACATCTTTACTACTGTACATATTGCAATTTTGTGCCTAAAAAATTATAATTTAAGTTTGTTTTGCTACCCCCAGTAATGCCGTCAGGGGAGCATGCTCCCTCTAGTCTCCCCTAGATCTGGTCGTGATGCCAGGGGATCAATCTTTGCTCAATAAAACGATTTATAAACATAAAAACGATGCCTGGTTTGCTCCCACTTGCAACCTTGCAGAGGAAAAACAAATTTACTTAAATAAAAATCCAGTCCGAAATAATAATATTTCAATTGAAAATGTTACTAAATATTTAAATTTCTATGTTCAAGGAAATTGTCATTTTCACCTGAATGAATATCAATTAAAAAAAAGTTATAGAAACTATAAAAAGTAAAAAGCAAAAGCTATAAAAAGTAAAAAGCTATAGAGTAGGCAATGATAGCGTGGTTTTCATTGCGTATACGATATTAAACTGTAGTTTTTGGGGTTTAGGGGGGTGGGAAGGTACCTAGGTTAGGTTCGGTTACGTATTTAATATCTGCTATACTTTTGCCCCACCCCCACCCCCCTAATGTGTAAATATATAGCACAAATTTGTTTCTAAACTATTATATATTCATTGCATTTTACTTTATTTCATTAGCATTAACCAAACTTGACTTTTTAGAGAGGCCCGCATAATGGGAAAGTTATTTCCCTGATTCTCTTCCGACGGAACTATAAATGAGAGTAAATAAGAGCACTGTAAATTTATTAAGACTGGCAATGAAGAGAGAAGTGGAGGAGAAAGAAAAATATTTGAGCGAAATTAAAGGAAATAAATAAAGTATAAGAATTGAACTAGACAACGTAGACAAATGAATGCGTAGAACCCCTCGGCGCAATTTCGTTCCAATCCTGTGGGACAGACGCGTCGTATGGAAAGGGGGGCAGTCCCCCCCCCCATAATATGGATAAACATATTGATATTTCCCCTACGCCGTGTCTCTCTTGTTATGGCATACTCGGGCCACCCTGCCCCGGCTAGACATGCTGGGGATTCGCCCCTGCGGGAGGGAGAAGTACATTTGGAGCAAATTTTCCCAAGTCAAGTGAAAATGGCAGTAAAAAAAAAGCCTAATAATACCAAAAAGGCAAGTATATACGAAAAAAAAACCGTTTCTCTGGATGCTTAAATTATGCAGGCTTATATTAGTTTTGACAAGATTTTTGAAGAAACTAAATTTCAGGTGGGCAGAAAACTGAGGTCAGGGGGGCAAACTCTAGTTATGAGGGGGCAATGCTCCTCCCCTTAACCTATAACAAATTACACCCCTGTCGACAGATTAGAAAAGAGTATTGAATAGAAAAACTCATGATATATTTCCTGTTTCTTTGCCATGATTCTGACTCCTGCTAGACCTAAAACCTAAAATCAAAATTATAACTTACTATATAACAGAAATATGCTTCACTTAATGTTCATTTCACAAGCACTTGAATCAGACTAGTAAATCAAATGGACAAGCCAAATAAAGAAGCGAAATCTCCTCCATTCAAACTCGTTTGACATATTTGCTTGGCTGTTCAAAGATACATGCTTTTATCTCATGCTTTATTCTTCAAACCTCATTTTTTTTCTTTCTTTTTTTTTGCAAGAATTCAACATTGAATTTTATATTTCTTTGATATCGCCAATTACTTATATTTAAATTTGCACGATTCTTATACTATAACAATATCGATGTTTTCCAGTCAGTGCTTTACTTCTTTGTTGGATTGGAGAGGAGTTAATATTCTGGCAAGGGCCAAGAACGATTTCAAGGATTGTTTTTTTAGCCACCACACTCAAGTTCTGTCGAGAAGTGAAGTTTGGTTAATGCTAAGGAAAGAAAACAAAATATGATGAAAATTTAATACTTTATCCTGAGAATTATGAAAATTAAAACTTAGAAATATTCGCCCAGAACGCAGAAATGTCACTAACAATCGTGTTGAAATGAGCTCTGCCTATTTCCGTTACGGCAACTCGTTTCGGGCAACACACCCTTGTCCTGGAAAAGTCTAATTGCCTCTTCTTCAGTCCTTGGCAAATCCCAAATCATTTTAACACCCATGGTCAGACACTATTTCCTATCAACACAGATTCCAAACTGAATGAATTTCCCCCCATGGTCTGAAAAACCGCTATTTTATTTTATTTCATTATTTTTAATCAAACATCATTTCTCGACAGAACTTGAGTGTAGTGGCTACAAGAAACAAGTACCAAAATTCCTTTGTAAAACATTAGGAAATCAATGCCATTGACCATGAGTGTTTTCCATTGATTCAAATACCTAAAACTTTGTACATCATCATGGTTCAAAATAAAGAAAAGTGTCAAAGGAGAAAAATAAAGAAAACTGTCGAAGTTCTAAAACACGACAAAGTTTTCCAAAGAGTTATAGCCCTTTCCCCGCTATTTATATAACTTACTTGTTTTAAGTTTTTAATTCCGTTGGAGCATGACTTATTTTTTTTTTATCTCTTTGTTGTGAGATTGTAGTCGAATTGTTTGAACATATGGAATTTAACATATGAATTTAAACAAAAACAATAGCAAAAGGCTTTGTATTTTATTTTCATTAAACATTTAAAACGAGTTTCGAAAAGCAACAGGGTACTCCCGTAGAATCCAGAACATAGTCGAAAAGTGAAGTTAGGTTAATTCTTATGAAATATACCCAAATATGATGCAAATTTAATACTTTATTTACATAATTATGGGAACTACAACTTAGAATTATGTAACGCAGGGCGCCCAGAACGCATTATATCAATTATCTAACATAACATAACCAAAATACCAATTCTATATATTAAATTTTTAATTAAAATATAGCTACAATGTAGTTTATTTCAGAAAACCTAAGCTAATTGTCTCTGAATGCAGAATCGTGATCTAGTTTTTCTCTAATTCAACTGAGCAAACTTTTTGAGTGTGTTCTGGATTGTGCGGGAGCATCAGTAAAATTTATTGAAATTGTCCAATTTTGTTAATTCTAAATAGTTTCTATACACTTTTTTTGAATGTGTATGTGCATTTTAGGGATTTTATGGGGGGAGGGGGCTTGCTTTTGCATGATTTTCATTTTCTTTTTATGATTTTAGTAATTTCTTAATGAAAGTAATAAAAAAATAATAATGAAATATATAATTTAAAGTGACTATTTTAGGAATCATTTAATTATAGCCTTAAAACAGAGGACCTTAAATTGAAAGAGCTAAAATAACAATAATCAATTGACATAATTGAAAACTTTACCAAGCACAACCTCAATTGCTGTGATAGCCGTGAATCTCCAAGGAGTCTGAATTAACTTCACCAAATAATCAAACATAACGAAGAACAAGGGTGTTTGTAGGTTTATAATTTAAAGTCTCTTTTTCCAAAAATTATATATTGCGTTTGTAATTATCTGTTACTAGATAAAAAAAACATTTTTTTTTATCTGAAAGTAATGAGCAACATTAAAACTCAACACGAACAGAGATTATTCCTTATAGGAAGGGTTTCACCCTACTCAATAGTTTTCTCTTTACGCCAAAACTGTTAGCACTTAAAAAAAAGCTTCCCTTTATAATTACACGGCCCCTGTGTTTTAGTAGCTGTTCTTAAGAAATCGGGACAAACAGTTAAACTTTAGTGTAAAGAGAAAGGTATGGAGGAGTGGGCAACCCTTCATATACGGAATAGAATCTGTTTCTCTTGAGTTTTAGTGTTGCTCGTTAATAGGAATGCATCTATTGATTTGACGCTTACATAATTTATTCATGGTTCTGTTCTGTTTGATGGCTATTTGATGTTTTTTTTCATGTTCTGTTCATGGTTTGATGGCTATTTGATGTTGTTTCTGTTCTGTTTGTTGATGGTTGGTTTGTTGGTTTGATGTTGTTTCTGTTTTGTTTATTGATGGTTGGTTTGTTGGTTTGATGTTGTTTCTGTTCTGTTTATTGATGGTTGTTTGATGGTTATAAGTGTTGGTCAATTTGTTTGTTGTTTCTTGGATGTAGACATAAGTTCAACAACAATTGATGGATAATCGACGGGACAGGATCACGTGTCTCTTTCTAGGCCAAGTATAGGAGTAGGAAACATTAACGGGACAAGATCGCAGTGAATATAAGGAAGAATTTTCGCTATAGTTGTTATTAGTGTGAGAATAGAATTCAAGGAGTGAGAACAGTTTGACTTTACTCGTTTATTAGGATATATTTGTAATAATGAGTGGAATGTTTACGCTACTAGAAGTTGATAGTGGAGTTGGTAGCAATGATACAAGAACACCAAACATTGCGGTGGAAATCACGAGGGGACCACGGCTATGTCTGGAACGGGATGAAGTATATGCAAGATATGTTTTATATTTGAGCAAATTTAAAATGGAGGATCAATTATGCTTTGCTGCAAAAGTTGATATAGCACATGAGAATAGACTTCAAAGTGTTTTAAATGTAATAGTGAAGTATATAGAGGACGATAATTTATATCGCTAATTGTACATGTGTAATATATATTATTGTTGTAATTATACAATAAAATTGTTTTGAAATTGAAAATGTCACCCTTTTCTTAGAATGTTAGGTTATCGAATATTCTTGAAGTAGAACGATTCATGGTTAGTCTAGAGTCAACAGTGAGAGTAATAGGATTGAAAAATGAAAAAATTTTAGAAAGAGAGAATTAGATCGAATCTTGTGACAATGGAAAAACATTTGATTCTGGATGACGATTTTCTCGAGTTATCCCTTCAACGGAAGATATTCTCACAGGAGACACTTGACAATATAATAAAAACTGATTCTCCCCCACTGGACTATTGTATGAAGCTTTTACGATGTGATTCAAATGCTTATACTCAATTTACTGATATATTAATTGAAACAAAGCAGAATAATATCATGGATATACTTTTGAAAACATTGCCATAGATTCAATGTAGATGGCTCCCCCTTGAAAAGAGGTAACGTCACAGATTTACTCCTCTCTCATTCCCCTCTGAATTTATCGAACGAGGATCAGTTTCTTTCTAGCTGTGAGAGAGTTGACATCGGAAACCAAAAAAAAATGTTCTATACATGTCTACTATGCATGTACACTCTTGGCAGTTGGTCATTATGTGAGAATTGTACAATTAGTGATGACTATAATGAAAAGTGTAAATTATGCAATCCTTGAAAATTACATAGAGGATATACAGTACAAATTAAAGGATATTATTCATGTCTTGAAGTGATTTTTGACTCTCACCCTAGAGGACATCTATACTTCAATTGTCACTATGACAAATGTGAACAGTGGGAGAATACTTATCCCGGTATGATTGGAAAGAACCCCAAACGTGATTTTAGTTTATTTCTATGAGGTTGGTATCGTCGTGGATTTAAATTATTTTGGGAGGAAGAATCAGGTCTACGATTCAACTGTTGGGGTAACAAGACAATTTGGTGTCTACGTCATAGTTGTGACGACACTGCCTATTATGACTATATACCTAGTGATTTTTATTTTGCAGCTACCGAATGTGATTCACCATTTGAAAACACTGTATGTGATATTGCTTCAAATAGACAGATTGAAACACGTGAATTTCAAAATATGAATGCAAATAGTATCATTGACTGTATAAAGAGATATGACAAGAGTGAAGTTACATTATACTGTAGAAAATATGACCCTGACTTTACAGCCAATCAAGATCAATATACAGTGAATTCAAATGATCTACCAGCATTAGTGGTTCACGACGGTTTCCTATACACCGAAGAAGAAATCTAAAGTGAAGAATAAAGACATTGTTGTACATATACATTTCTTTCTTAATAAACAAATTCAAATACATTTTTTAAGTACTTTACTCGTAGGACACTAAAATCAATATTATACAGGTATGAGAGGATATTTTCCACCATAAAGTCGTTCAGACGTGGATTGTCTACATAAATGTTGAGAAATTGCTTGTAAGTATAGCCGCGACATTTGAACAGGAAATATAGTAGCGCATGGAAACCACAGCTTTTAGTCGTCAGATCCTGCACTCTCTTCTGATTTTGAAGAATAGTTTTCCCACTGCTCACAATATAGTTGCTGATGTGTGGAGTGTAAAATGTATATGGTAGGCCGAGAGGATGAAAAAATTCAATCGTCTTCATTGGTTGAAAGATGTAGAGCCAGTGGCCAGTATTCACAGTTGACGGACTGCTATTAACAATGATTAGGGTATTGTTGGCACTTGATAGAACGACATAAATCATTCATACAGGTGAGTTTTTCGTAGGGTAATTCAATATATGGATAATTCATCCAATTGATCTTTTGAATTTGTTCTTGATCACCTAGGGGTCGTGGCGAATAATAGGGTCTAATTTTTATATCATATTTGTGATCTTTTCTCAGGATGTCATATGTATTTTTGAGAATACCGTCGACAAGAGCCACTTCACACGCGCCTTAGAATTTGATGGTGGGGGAGAGTTTCGTCCAAAAATCACTTGTTCTATTCAAATCATTGTAGAGAAGATCGGAAACATTGGACATGAATGTCATATAGAAATCATTGGGCATTGTTAATGTCTTCAGTTGCTACCAAAGAATCAAGAGTTGTATCCTAACCAACGAAAAAGCAACTGTATCTTGCCTCTGCGAGTACAAATTTTTAATATCTTTTCAATTTGATAAATTTCACTAGTGTTTCTAAGTTTGTGTAATTCATATTCATAAAAACTGCCAGGAATCTCATCATCTTTGGTGTCTCGCAGTCGATATGTCGTGGGTTCAGTGTCTAGGATTTTGGACACTTTAAAAAGTTCAGTGCTCCATAAATAATTCCCCTTTTCAAAAATATTGGTGGTTCTATTAATTCGAACAGTATCGCCCACATTGAATTTCTTCTTCATTTTTTTTTTCACTGAAATATTGCTTTAGAAAAGCATCAAATGTATTTTCACTGCAATGAACTTCCTGAGGGTTAATATTAGACAGGGATCGATGTGGTCATGTTTTATATTTATTTTTTTTTTTTATATAAAAAAAAAAAAAAATACGAAGTATTTTTAATTGTCCAAAATATTTAAAATAATATTAGAATTATAAAATTTTAAGCCAAAGCAGCCTTTATAAGGCTGTGACTATGATAGAGCGTTGTATTATATGTCAATAGAACCTTTTGCACATGAGGATTAATAAATTCACTACCGCGATCCGATTGAATTTTTCTATAGCAATCATGTTCAAGAATACTTTCTAAAGCCGGAGCAACTTCAACATCTCTCTTTGATTGCAATGGAATGGCATATGCATAGCGACTAAATACACTGATTACCACTAGAATATATTTGTAGGGTGTATTGTGTTGCCGTTGAATCGCGTCTAAAGTTAAAAGATCAGTTTACATTATATGCAGAGGGAAAAAGGCTTTAGTTTGTCGATATTGCTTGCCACGAAGCCTGCAATTCCGATGCAGTGTGTAACTCGGTTCATTTTCTAGATACTCTTTTGCATTTTGTAATGTGCTGCCATCTATGTCAGAGGCAACTTTAGAAAGCGTTTTGGGGGAACTTAGACTTCCCACTTCATCAATATTTTCATAGACATGTTTTAAAACTTCATCCATTTTGAACGCAAACACGTAGTGTAATGTCCACTCCCCTTTTGCAGACTGGAGGGTGAATCAATACGTCTTCACTTTTGTCTAGCCACCATCGTCGGTGTTATCAAATCATTGTTAATGCTGCTTCTAAGAGTGCTAGTATTTACCAAGATTGAATTAAAATCTTCCTCTTCTTCTTTTTTAAATGGTGTTGTTGTAAGAGGACTATATTCTCTTAATTTCTTTAGAATTTTCTTATTCCCAATAAAACTTTTGGGGAAGTTTGATGCATTTAGAAAGGTGTATAGATTATTGTCAAATGATAAAAGTCCTTTACGATTCGTCACCATATCGCAAATTAAATCAACTAGATTATAACTTTTCCCTGAATTATAATTCATTTCTCTGTGCTATCGACTTGAACATGATCATCACCACCACTTTCCAACATGAGATATGTTAATACTCTTTTTACTCTGTTCTAGATGGGTCACTGGCAATAGGTTTCCAATTGATGTCACTATGGAATTCAATTCCTTCTCCTTTGATTGTGTAGAATCTTGAGGAGATATGTCCTGTTTAGGGGGATCTGTGACGGTGACGGGTCTTTCACGATAAGGTCTATGTTTGTCCACACGTCGCAATGCATCTTGAAGTAAAACTAGCTTTTAATCATCGGGCAATATTTTCGTCAATAATGAATTTGCTTAGATTGTCTTCAAAATGTTTAACAGGTGAGAGGAGAAGTTCTATTGGAGTCAATTTATAGGGTTTAGCCATCTAGAGAAAACTGTTTACAAATCCTGTGATTATTGGTAGTAAAAGTGTAAAAAATCTACCGCCTGCTTGAAGGATACGTTTTCTTTTAAAAATTTTTAACTTTTTTTTGCAAGCCAAGGCACGTACAGTGGAACGATGTTTCCTAGTCTGTTGTCTAAAACCTTCTGGCAAGTGTACATTGCCCTCAGTTAAATTTAAACAAAGTTTAGATATTAGATTTAAGAAATCATTGTCAACACCATGTTTGAGTATGACCTTCCTGAGTGGTGGTTTTGAAGTGCCTAAAACGGAAAATAAATGCCGTTGTTCGTGCAGTTTCTTCAGTGTCATGATGGTAACTAATATCTTTTTCTAATGTTCACTGGAAGATATACAGTAGTTTTTTTGTCAAAGATATCTGCGACTACTCGTAGATCCTCGAGTTTATTCTGATTAAGATATAGCAAAATGTACCCGTAGGGCTTATTTGTTGCCTGACTGTACGCTGACAGCAGAAATTTGGGAGCACCTGGGTATATTTGCTTATTGATAGTTATTAGCGAGCTAGCATGACGAACAACTCAGTAAATAATATAGATGGTGCAATTCAAAGCAAGGGTTCTCATACATTTGCTCTGATGAAAAAGATTGTGTAGAACTACGGTTATGGAAATGTGTTCATGATGAGAGCGAACGGTAAACAGTTGTAGCATTTCCTGTGAGAATTGTTCAATTGATTGAGCCAAATCATCAATAATCAGCCATGAGTTTGGTTCAATACTATTGAAAACATCAGGTCACCGTATGAATTGTATTGGCATGGATGTGGGAATAGCTTTTATTTGATCGTAGGACTCCTGCCAAATACTATAGCAATACTAAATATTCTTTGGTTTTTCCACAAATATTTTATTAAAATTTTTAATTATTTTAGATAAAAGTGTCGTTTTCCCTGACATTAATGGTCCACACAGAAACGATCTGAATGGTGTTTTAAATTGATACATACTGCTGCTGCTGTTGACAACAGTTGGGCTACAACTAACTGTAAACCATACTTGTCCAATGAATAAATAATAATTTTCCCATAGATCTATCTATTCAAGAACATCAAAAACAATATTTCTTTTTTTTGTTGACATCAACAACTTGAAATACAGCAACAATAGCACACACTATTTGTTCAAGAACAATAGCAAAAATAGCATTTTTCATTTATTAACAACAACACTATTTGTACAACAACATCAACAACAGTATTTTTCATTTATTTTCAAAACTTAAAATAGTACGCACTATCTAGTACGTTAACAACAACAGCAATTTCTTTTCATTTATTGACATCAACAACTTAAAATATAACAACAATAGTACATCAACAACAAGAACACTACTTTTCATTTATTAACAACAAAACTTTTTGTAAAACAACAACAACAACAATATTTTTCATTTATTGTCATAAAAACAACTTAAAATACAACACGAACAATAGCAGCACAGTTGAACACTAAGAAAATATGAGAAACCTGACAATTGACAACATTTAAAAGATGAGGATCCCCTCCCCCAAGGGCCCCCACCCCCCCGAAGCCGCGGGCCGGGCCAACGACTGAAGGCCTTTTTCGGGAGGGACCCCCTGCCGAAAATTACTACCCCCTGACGATATAGAAAACCCAAGAAAATGGTTTTTGAAAATGGTCCGTCGGGCGGGCCCCCCCCACCCTCCCCCCCCGGGGTGCGGTGGAAAAACTGGATACAATAGCCGCTGCGGCAGTTAAATGATGGCACTATTTGAGCATTTAAGTTAATTTATCCAGACCGAGTTGGTTGCGATAGGCTACACATTCAACTAGGTCTGAAATTCGATAGTGGCCGCGGGGGAATACTTTTACACCATTCTCGAGCACAAAGACCTTGTCAGATATACATGATATGGCATTTTTTCAACTCTAAGATTATAGTTTCTATACTGTAGAGAGCGAATTGCTAGCACTTTTGCTCTTGGCACTAGACAACTATTTACACAGTTTCTGTAGACACTCATGTTGAAATTATTTTTTACAAAGTGTGTAGGCACCCCTTTGCACGCCTTCTTTACATCCTTGTTGTATGTTTCTACACAATAAACCATAGGACCGGGAAACACCCCATTGGATATTAAATCGATCTCCGTCTCTGATTTTAACATTAATAGTTGATTGGGAGCTTGACATTTCACCAAATCGGGGTAGAGTGACGCATTCCAGTTAGTAAAATCCATCCACGAGCTGATGTGCACTCCTTTTTCCAAATCATTTAATAAATCCCCGGTTTTAACTTTTAACAGCAGAGAATCTGTGTCCCAATAATAAACTTGACCCTCCCCCTCCCGTGGCCATTTTATATTGCACACAATTTAAAATAACGACAAAAAGAGTTTTTTATATTTCTAAAATGGCACTATCCCCCGCTATATTCTTGTTTAAAACTACGTTTCTTTTTTTCCTGTGTAAAAGAACCATGTTCGACTTTATGCTCGTGAATGTTGCAAAATTGGGATCAGCAATAATTCGTGCACATTCTTGGGGGCATGTTACGACGTCACAACGTGATCGGTTTCTTACGCTTTCACACATTTTGCCAATAGCTGAATATAAAATAAGCTTGTACATTTGATTTTCAACTTTACTTTTTGCCATTAAGCGTTTACTGACAATGGTGTCGATAAACGTCTTTAAGTATGGTTTCTAATTGAATTGCAGAGTCCTGTGTTTTTTTTTAACCTTGAAACCATTGTTCACCATCCATCGCAAAAGCATATGGTGAACAACAATATTCTGTTTCGGGTCCAGATCTGCAATCAGTTTCTGCTTGGAGGGGGTGCAGTGCATACCCATATCATCGACTAAAGACCGATTGTATGGGCTCAAAGACTCCTTGGTCACTGGTCTATTGACACACGGAAATACAAAATCCTTGACAGAATCGTGAAGTTCCAATGGTATGTTCCCGTCAATTTCAAAGAACCATCCTTGTGGCCCATTGTCCTCAACGGTGTGAATGTCGGGGATCTCACAAGGATTCTCAAGCCATTTATAGTTTCCACACGGCAAAGAGTTGTGAGACATTGCCGAGGGGTACAATGAGTTCATTTCAAGAAAACTGCATTAGACTTTACACCGGTGTCTTGTCCAGTTGGATCCGTTGTTAGGACGCGATCTCCATGATAAAAATACCCCCCCCCCTCATAAATCTTTCCACAAAAAGGTGTTGATCCACATCAGTGATCAACCCTATTTCCTCCTACTAATTTTTAGAATCAAGTCCATCACAAAATGAGGTGTGGAAAAATAGTAGCCAATATCTAGTCCCAACTCTGAATAAATTTGATCTGTGTTTTTACAGACAATGTCTAAAAGAGTGAATACGTCACTGACCAAGTACATTCTACAATAATCCCACCCATTTTTACAATTACCCTTATCCCGAACCCTCTTAGCAAATTAATATTATTCAGCAGTGCATTCAATAATGGTAAGTGAATTATAGAAAGCTTCAATTGGAGGTAGTTTCTTCTCACTTAACCGTGCGCCTGAGCAGTAATAGTCATATGTATATATGCCTTTACAGGTCAGTAAGACATACATTTCACTTTCTGGAAAGCGCTGTTTAAGCAGAGGAAAACAAAAAAAATCTTCGCTTTTCTGCACTTGAATCAATTTAATCAGAGCCTTGGTGAAAAAATTCTGTGAATCTAAAAACCAAATTTTATTCCAGCACATACGCCCATTATTCACTACCTGCCATTTCAACTTTAAAAGCACCATTTTCTCAGCAGATTTGGGGATAATACTGTAGGTAAATGAGTTGTTTACCCATGGACTAGCTACTCCCCCTCTCTCCCTGTGCATACATGCCAAAGCCGGTAAGATAAATTTCAAATCATAATTTGAATTGTGAAATACAACCGGTATAAAAAACTGTTGGCTGATAATCACATTGTACGAATGGTGTTCTACACCTCGAAAATTACTACCCCTGAAGAAATGTTCAGCCATAAATGATTATTATCTCTGAATGTTTTCTTCCCTCTTCGTTCCCCCCTCGTCCCTTTCCCTTTAGTCCCCTTTTCAAAGTCTCCGTAACAAACCCAGCATATTTTCTGATTTTTAATCACCAGGCGATCCTCTGCGGACAACAACATTGGGTAGTGAGTATTTCTCAAACGGGAAATAGCTCCATTTGCAGTGACAATTAATTTAGTCAATGCCTTGATCATGAATTCATTCTCATCCGATGTTTCGACTATTTCTAACAATTGCATGGTGTTAGAGCTGTCTCTTTGTGCGTGGGCATATGACACTGCAATAGCTTGATGTTCTTTGATTCGATTCGGAAATTGGGTGTCATTCACATCCACTAGCCTAGCTTCACAATCCAAACTTATTTTATTGCTTTGCAGGAGCGTATTCTGAAAATTTTTAAATCTAAAAATGGCCCTGTCATTCGAAACTGTTTCCACCGATTGATAGCCGGGACACCTACAATGCTTCAAGTGATTTTTTAATTTTAAATATGAAATCTAGACAGACATGTCGGACAATAGTGACGTGTACTCTGTTTTTTACCCTCCCCAGAATTCCCTATTACTGATATCCATAATATGATTGAAATGGCCAATTGCATTGGGTTCACTAGGTGGTGTATACAACAACAAAACCCAGTGCTTCACCAATTCAATTGACGGGCCCCTTACTGGGAATATCACCCCCTTTTTATTAGAACGTGCTCCATCCTCAAATTATGTTTTGTATTGCAGCACAGTAACACCAATATTTAAATTAGCATTGGCCTGTTCGAAAATATCTATCGACGTGAGCATTACTGGAAATTTTCCCGTTAAACATGAGACATTAACAGGGGTAAAATCAGGTCCCTCTTTCCAAGGCACGGCCCAGTATTCCCAAATTTTCTTTGTAGCTTCATCTTGTAGAGGTTTGAAAGCTGATATGAGGAAAGCGTACACGAAACTTTTTTGGCCTGTTTCAAAACAGATTCGTTGAACGCCCTTGCATCCTTCGAAATTGGGATTATATTTTAAAACTATAGCGCTATCCCCCGCCCCACCCCCACTTAAAATAATTTTTTTTAAATTTAAATATATTTACACTTAAATTTTAAATAAATAAAAATATGGAACCACTACCGTTTTCATTATAATTTTCGAGATGCGTGATAATTGTGTCGATCCACTGCATAAAAACTTCTTTATAATTTTCCAAATGAGTAGAGACCACCAACATCTCGGTGTGTACATAATGATCATACACCTCGCTTTTTCCCTCATTCGAATAAAATATTTTTAAAACAATTGAAGCCTTAATAGAGTCCCTACCCCCCACAACTGAATCTGGCTTTCTAAAAGTGCACGAATTTTTTCTACATTTTCATGAACGATATCTATAGAGTCGACTATAAAATTCCCCCCCCATAAGTGAATTAAAAGGATCCCCAAAGGTTGCAGTATAAACGACTATTGTATTCAATATCGAATTTGTTTGATGAAATTCTGGTAGTGTTGTGAATTGTGTATCATTACCCTCCCCTTCTTGTTTATAATCAACCCCTCCCCCACTATGTTCAATAACAGGGCTGTGAAAATCCATCGAAACCATTTCGTTTTCAATGAAATTTAATTGAATGGGAACTATGTTCATTAAATCGGTGGGGGGAGGGTTCTCATTTAATTCATTAGTAAAATTATCCAAAGTTTGTATTGTATTCGGACTTAGCCATGTTAAGTCGCCCCCTGAACCAACAGCAATGCCTTGATCAACTGTGCTATTATCTACACTGATATAATTACTTAATAAATTAACAACATCAGAGGGTATTGCATCAAAGTTAGCATTACCACACCATTCATTATCGTCGATAGCTGATGTTTCAATGTCCGGAATGTCACGAAATTCCATAGGCGCGTCAATGAGTTCATATAGTTCATGACGTGTTTCTTCAGTTGATGAGGGGGTCAGAGCATATGGAACCAATGCAATAGGAAAATAGCTCGTTTTCAAAGTGTCTAAAACACCATATTTTTAAAATTGCATTATTATTTACATATCATTTAAAACACGCTTAGCAATATCAATATCAGTGTACGTATAGTACTATTTGGTTAATTCACTAGCTTTGTAATCATTTCAATTTCAAAAACTGATATCTTGTATTTATTTCTATATCAATAACAATAGTGAAACTATTTTTCAGTTAAAAAATTTAATTTTAATACTCATAAATTTGCAATATTCATTAAACTATCTCAGCGAATTATCTAGTAGACAGAAAAATAAGCAGCGCATGCACCGCTCACACACACACACAAGATAAAATAGTGAAAATCATGACATCGCTATATAATTTGCAATATTCATTATACTATCTCAGCGAATTATCTAGTAGACAGAAAAATAAGCAGCGCTTGTGCTGTCTATAATGAAAATGACTTTCTAGTTTCATCTTAATGTACTCAAAAATGGAAAACAAATATCATATGAAAGTATTTATCATAATCAACGTCTGCCCTCTCTTGCTATTCATTGGATTTACTCTAGACAATCTGACGGGAATAAAAAAAGTATCTTTTTCAGCGAAACCATTGATATCATAATTCACGAGAATTTAGCATGTCTTATGTGTGCACTTGACAGGATTCGATAATTAAATAGTTCAAAAGGAGAGCGTTATATTTTCTTTGGGAGAAAAATCTTTAGCGAGAAATAAAATATAGAAACTTACATTTAGATTTTCAGCTTGCATGTTGAGGGCTGTAGGGGCCACTTCATTCTCACCTTGCATTGGTCGTGAAGGGCCCGGCAATGCTTGTATATGTGGAGTGGATGGACCAGCAACGTCATGGGCTTGTATATGCGTGGTACACTGTGCTGAAGGTCTTGGCCAGCGGCCATACTGCGCAACTGACGCCCTCACAGGGGTTTTATCATTAACCCCAGTCCTCTTTGATAGAGAGGAGCATTTGTCAGAATTGTCCTTAAAAAGAAGAGAAAAGTTAGCATAAAATGACGACTCCTCTTTTACAGAAGAAAAATTAATACCCCCTTCTACAGAGAAAAAACAGAATTTATTGTAAGGCATAATTATGTCTAGAAAGCATCTGCCATTGTCTCAAGAATTTCCTTCCCTTTTCAGCAAAGCAAAAAGTAAAGTTTGCGAGAAATTTACTGCAACCGTCAGTAGCTCTTTGGTAGAAATGCTCCTATTTTTACCATTTAGAAAAAAAAATTAAATACACTCTATGCAGGAAATTAACCCGAAAAGCATAGAAATCCTATTTTTACCATTTAGAAAAAATTTAAATACATGTCTAGAGATGCAACATATTTTAAAGCAAAATGAGCTCTATTTTAAAGATTAAAAACTATCATTATTCCTCTAGGGTCAAAGGATGTATCAATTTAGATCATTTAAAAGGACCCGCGCTTCAATAAACCTTCTCATGGCTGGAATGTATCTTTTTTTAACTTTTATCTTTTTTTATCTTTTTTTTTATAATAAACAACGTCTTCCCTCTCTTGCAATTCATAGGATTTACTCTAGACAATCTGACGGGAATAAAATATCTTTTTCAGCGAAACCTTTGCTATCATAATTCACGAAAATTTAGCATATCGTATGTGTGCACTTGATAGGATGAAATAATTAAGGTTTTAACCTGTTTACCGAACTGATAAAGTCAGGTTGACCTATTAGTGGCTTAACTTCATAGGAGATCGGCATATCAAACAGTTCGTGGTAACGAACTGTAAGTAAGGAGCGACCCGGCTCAATGATAACCGAAACAATAAAAAAACGTGATTTTGATACCAATAGATACATCAAAAGAATCAGATTTTAATCTTGATTTCAAATATATAAGTTTCATTAAGTTTAATCTTACCCATCAAAAGTTACGTGCCTGAGAAGATTTGCCTGATTTTCGAAAAAAGGGGGAAAGACCCCCTAAAAGTTATAGAACCTTAATGAAAATGACACCATCATATTCAACGTATCAGAGAACCCTACTGGAGAGGTTTCAAGCTCCTATCTAAAAAAATGTGGAATTTTGCATTTTTTGTCAGAAGAAAGATCACGGATGCGTGTTTATTTGTTTGTTTGTTTGTTTGTTTGTTTGTTTGTTTTTTTTCCCCCAGGGGTGATCGTATCGACCCAGTGGTCCTAGAATATCGTGGGAGGGCTCATTGGTACGGAAATTAAAAGTTCTAGTGCCCTTTTTAAGTGACCCAAAAAAATGGAGGGCAACTAGGCCCCCTCCCACGCTCATTTTTTTCCCAAAGTCACCCGATCAAAATTTTGAGATAGCCATTTTGTTCAGCAAGGTCGAAAATATGATAAAAATGTCTTTTAGGATGACTTGATCCCCAAAGTCTCCAGGGGAGGGCTGAAAGTTATGAATTTTACTCAATGTTAACATATAGTATTGGTTATTGGGAAGTATACAGACTTTTTCAGAGGAGATTTTTCTGGTAGGTGGGGGAAGGAGAGGGTCGGGGGCTATATGGAAGGATCTTTCCATCAAGGAAGTTTTCATGGGGGAAGGGACATTGCTATGAAGGGGGCGCCGGATTTCCCAGCATTATTAAAGAAAAAGATCAGGAATTAAATAAAAAAAACAAGTTTTTCAACTGATCAACTGATTGTGATTAAGAGGTCATTTTTAAAGAACTGGAAAAAAATTCGAACTATAGTTTAAAGAGCAGGGTATTGACTAGGGGGCGAACCCCCTAACATACGTGTTAAAAATTTATGAATATAGAAGTTCGTTACGTAAGTTAATTCTAAGTTACATATATTTATTACTAATAAAAACGTTCGTAAATAAAATTAAACAAGTTTCGAGAAAGCCATTTAACCAAATATAATATGCAAATTTTGTTTTAATTATTCATGTACGGTGAGCCAAAATCAAAACCTGCATTAATTCAAAAACGTTCAAAAATTAAATAAAAAAACAAGTTTTTTAAACTGAAAGTAAGGAACGATGTTAAAAATTAAAACGAACAGGAATTATTCCGTATATGAAGGGGGCTGTCCCCTCCTCAACGCCTCGCTCTTTACTCTAAAGTTCGACTGTCTCACAACTCTATTTTTTTTACCAATAAAAAAACTTTTGCGTAAAGAGCGAGGCGTTGAGGAGGGGACAGCCACCTTCATATACGGAATAATTTCTGTTCGTTTTAAGTTTTAACGTCGTTCCTTACTTTCAGTTTAAAAAACTTATTTTTTTTATTTAATTAATACCTAAGAGTTGACGGATGTTAGTTTACCCTTTTAGCTAGAGTATAGAAAACATAAAAATTGCACATATTTGGCGAAAGGAAATTATTTCTAATGAAAGAATTAAAATTGTTAACGGTGGGGGGTTTACACGGTAAAAAAGAGCGAATTTTACGCTTTCCAAACGACTATAAACATCGCATAGTGTAGATTTTTTTTTGGGGTGGGGGCTATAAAATATGTTGGAGGGGGACTACAAAAAATGATTTTATTTGGAAAAACCAAAGAAAAAATGCTACCCGGGTTACATTTAATATATTTTATGCTTTACCCAATACCCCCCCCCCTCACAATGTGCAAATACATCCTTAGCTTATAGGCCTACAATTTACATCAAGTAGCATTTCACTGCGAACAAGTCCAACTAAATTAATATAATCAAACAAAAAATACTACCCGGCTTACATCTAATAAATGCTATGCTTTACCCTCCCGCCCCCACAATGTGGGAATATATATAATCTGAATTTGTTTCTAAACTATTATTCATCCATTTTCGTTTTATTAACTAAACTTGACTTTTTTAAGAAGTCTCCGTTTAATGCAACAGTACCGAAATATCTCAATTAATTATTTATAAAATAAACTTACGGTATATAATTGGTTATCAATATCGTCAAGATTTTCCATGTTGCTTATTGTTCAAGAGCTTAGAATGAACTGTTACAATATCACAGGTATACAATGCGCTTATACCAATATTTCCAGAGAAGCCATATTTAAAAATAGAAATGTCTAACTTGATTTTCATCATAGTCTATTACATAAAACCAGGCTAGAATTTCTTAGAAACAATAGGTCGTACCGTTAGCGGATCAATACACTTAGAAACATCCCCTGATTGGCCTAGAAAGAGACACGTAACCGTGTCCCGTCTATTATCCAGCAATGTTGTTGAACTTATAACTACATCCAAGAGACAGAAAACGACTCGACCAAGACTTATAACCATCAAACCACCATCAATAAACAGAACAGAAGCAACATCAAACCAACAAACCAACCATCAATAAACAAAACAGAAAAAACATCAAACCAAAAAACCAACTATCAACAAAAAGAACAGAAACAACATCAAATAACCATCAAACCATGAACAGAACATGAAAAAAAACATCAAATAGCCATCAAACAGAACAGAACCATGAATAAATTATGTAAGCGTAAAATCAATAGATGCATTCCTACTATCGTTACTTTCAGTTAAAAAAAAACTTTTTTTTATTTAATTTCTGTTCTTTTTCAAATAATTCAAGTAAATCTGGTTCACCCTTCACTGAAATATACCCCCCCCCCTCTACCTCTCGCGGAAAACGCCTCCGTGAAAATTTTATCTAACGTAAAGTAAATCCCCCGCATGTCAAGTTCTCTACAGATAGTTCCATCCTCGCTAAAAATCCCTATTAGAATTGTAGTGGACACTACCACCAAATACTGTATGTGGTAACCACCGCTGGTACCAAGTGTTGGCGTTTAAAAGGCGCTGCATCATTTTATTGGAGTGGAAAGCCTCACTGATGCCAAATATTGTAACGGAGAGCCTCGCAGTCACCACTACTGAACCGTAAATATAGAGTATGTTAATACAGATTTCTCATCTCGTGTAAAAAAAGTAAAAAGTAAGTATGACGCCACAAGACCCTTAAGGTCCAAACCGGTGGTGCTGATCTCTGTTTCGTGGCCCTTCAGCCAGGAAGTACAATGGGGGGCTGGGGACCAGCCATCCTGTGCTCTCGCACATTCTTCCTGCTTACCTTCCCCAGATTTTTCCAGGTACCCATTTAGAGCTGGGTCGACTCTGGTTGAGCTTACAGAGTCACACCACTGACCCCCGTCCCAACCCAAATAACTGGTCACACCAGCGATTGAACCAGTGCCCCTCGGACAAAGAATTCTCAACCCAGCGCACGTCCACTTAGCCAGAACGGCTCAAACCTGGTGGCTTAAAACTAAAGAATAATACGATCATTATGCCAAATCCGTCATATTTATGAGCATATTTCAAAGGCATAAATTACGTACTTTACACTGCTTTGCAGGAAATTACAGCTGTTTAAGGAACGTTTCGTTTTAGCGTCTGTAAACGATAGAAGGAGAAATTAATAGTTAATATTTATGGCAAGTGTAAAATCATAGGCAGCGCAATAGCGCTTACTAAGTAAAGAACGATGTTGGTGCAATGCAATATTTTTACTATTTTTCTAGACCAGGGCACTTCGCATCGAAGGAGTTGTCGTTGAAACTTCGAAAAGGGTTCATTCGATTGGAAATTGGAATGGCTAGTGCCCTTTAAATAGTCAAAAGTGATTGCTTCCAATCACTTTTGACTATTTAAAAGGGCACTAGCCATTCCAATTTCCAATCGAATGAACCCTTTTCGAAGTTTCAACGACAACTCCTTCGATGCGAAGTCCTTCGAGCATTTTTTCTTTGGTTTTTCCAAATAAAATCATTTTTTGTAGTCCCCCTCCAACATATTTTATAGCCCCCCACCCCAAAAAAAAATCTACACTATGCGATGTTTATAGTCGTTAGAAAGCGTAAAATACGCTCTTTTTTACCGTGTAAACCCCCCACCGTTAACGATTTTAATTCTTTCATTTGAAATAATTCCCTTTCGACAAATATATGCAATTTTTATGTTTTCTATATTCCAGCTAAAAGGGTCAACTAACATCTGTCAACTCTTAGGTATTAATTAAATAAAAAAAATAAGTTTTTTAAACTGAAAGTAAGGAACGACGTTAAAACTTAAAACGAACAGAAATTATTCCGTATATGAAGGTGGCTGTCCCCTCCTCAACGCCTCGCTCTTTACTCTAAAGTTTTTTTATTGTTTAAAAAAATAGAGTTTTGAGAAAGTCAAACTTTAGCGTAAAGAGCGAGGCGTTGAGGAGGGGACAGCCCCTTCATATACGGAATAATTTCTGTTCGTTTTAAGTTTTAACGTCGTTCCTTACTTTCAGTTTAAAAAACTTGTTTTTTTATTTATTTTTGAACGTTTTTGAATTAATGCAGGTTTTGATTTTTGCTCACCGTACATGAATAATTAAAAAAAAATTTGCATATTATATTTGGTTAAATGGCTTTCTCGAAACTTGTTTAATTTTATTTACGAACGTTTTTATTAGTAATAAACATACGTAAATTAGAATTAACTTACGTAACGAACTTCTATATTCATAAATTTTTAACACGTATATTAGGGGGTTCGCCCCCTAGTCAATACCCTGCTCTTTAAACTATAGTTCGAATTTTTTTTCCATTTATTTAAAAATGACCTCTTAATCACAATCAGTTGATCAGTTGAAAAACTTGTTTTTTTTATTTAATTCCTGATCTTTTTCTTTAATAATGCTGGGAAATCCGGCGCCCCCTTCATAGCAATGTCCCTTCCCCCCTGAAAACTTCCTTGATGGAAAGATCCTTCCATATAGCCCCCGACCCTCTCCTTCCCCCACCTACCAGAAAAAATCTCCTCTGAAAAAGTCTGTATACTTCCCAATAACCAATACTATATGTTAACATTGAGTAAAATTCATAACTTTCAGCCCTCCCCTGGAGACTTTGGGGGATCAAGTCATCCTAAAAGACATTTTTATCATATTTTCGGCCATGCTGAACAAATTGGCTATCTCGAAATTTTGATAGGTTGACTTTGGTAAAAAAATGAGCTTGGGAGGGGGCCTAGTTGCCCTCCATTTTTTTTGGTCACTTAAAAAGGGCACTAGAACTTTTAATTTCCGTTCCAATGAGCCCTCCCACGATATTCTAGGACCATTGGGTCGATACGATCACCCCTGGGGAAAAAAAACAAACAAACAAACAAACAAACAAATAAACACGCATCCGTGATCTTTCTTCGGGCAAAAAATGGAAAATTCCACATTTTTTTAGATAGGAGCTTGAAACCTCTACAGCAGTGTTATCTGATACGCTGAATATGATGGTGTGATTTTCATTAAGGTGCTATAACTTTTACGGTGCTTTCCCCTTTTTTCGAAAATCAGCAACATTTTCTCAGGCGCGTAACTTTTGATGGGTAAGATTAAACTTGATGAAACTTATATATTTGAAATCAAGATTAAAATCTGATTCTTTTGATGTATCTATTGGTATCAAAATCACGTTTTTTTATTGTTTCGGTTATCATTGAGCCGGGTCGCTCCTTACTTACAGTTCGTTACCACGAACTGTTTGATATGCCGATCTCCTATGAAGTTAAGCCACTAATAGGTCAACCTGACTTTATCAGTTCGGTAAACAGGTTAAAACCTTAATTATTTCATCCTATCAAGTGCACACATACGATATGCTAAATTTTCGTGAATTATGATAGCAAAGGTTTCTCTGAAAAAGATAGTTTATTCCCGTCAGATTGTCTAGAGTAAATCCTATGAATTGCAAGAGAGGGAAAACGTTGTTTATTATAAATAGTTTCAAATACTAAATTTAATGCTTCCATTTTGAGTACTCAGTGTTTATAGGGGGGGAAGAAAAAATACATCCCAGCCAAGAGAAGGTTTATTGAAGCGCAGGTCCTTTTAAATGATCTAAATTGATACATCTTTTGACCCTAGAGGAATAATGATAGTTTTTAAGCTTTAAAATAGAGCTCATTTTGCTTTAAAATATGTTGCATCTCTAGACATGTATTTAAATTTTTCTAAATGGTAAAAATAGGATTTCTATGCTTTTTGGATTAATTTCCTGCATGGAGTGTATTTAATTTTTTTTTCTAAATGGTAAAAATAGGAGCATTTCTACCATAGAGCTACTGACGGTTGCGGTAAATTTCTCGCAAACTTTACTTTTTGCTTTGCTGAAAAGGGGGAAGGAACTTCTTGAGACAATGGCAGATGCTTTCTAGACATAATTATGCCTTACAATAAATTCTGTTTTTTCTCTGTAGAAGGGGGTATTAATTTTTCTTCTGTAAAAGAGGAGTCGTCATTTTATACTAAATTTTCTCTTCTTTTTAAGGACAATTCTGACAAATGCTCCTCTCGATCAAAGAGGACTGGGGTTAATGATAAAACCCCTGTGAGGGCGTCAGTTGTGCAGTAAGGCCGCTAGCCAAGACCTTCAGCACAGTGTACCACGCATATACAAGCCCATGACGTTGCTGGTCCGTCCAATCCACATACACAAACCTTGCCGGGCCCTTCACAACCAATGCAAGGTGAGAATGAAGTGGCTCCTACAGCCCTCAACATGCAAGCTGCAAATCTAAATGTAAGTTTCTATATTTTTATTTCTCGCTAAAGATTTTTTCTCCCAAAGAAAATATAACGCTCTCCTTTCGAACTATTTAATTATCGAATCCTGTCAAGTGCACACACAAGACATGCTAAATTCTCGTGAATTATGATATCAATGGTTTCGCTGAAAAAGATACTTTTTTATTACCTTCATAGTGTCTAGAATAAATCCTATGAATAGCAAGAGGGGGCAGATGTTGATTATGACAAATAGTTTCATATGATGTTTGTTTTCTATTTTTGAGTACATTAAGATGAAACTAGAAAGTCATTTTCATTATAGACAGCACAAGTGCTGCTTATTTTTCTGTCTACTGGATAATTCGCTGAGATAGTATAATGAATATTGCAAATTCAATAGCGATGTCATGATTTTCACTATTTTATTGTGTGTGTGTGTGGCGCATACGCTGCTTATTTTTCTGTCTACTAGATAATTCGCTGAGATAGTATAATGAATATTGCAAATTTATGAGTATTAAAATTAAATTTTTTAACTGAAAAATAGGTTCAATATTGTGATTGACATGGAAATAAATACATGATGTCAGTTTTGGAAATTGAAATGATTACAAAGCTAGTGAATTAACCAAATGGTACTATACGTACACAGATAGTGATATTGCTAAGCGTGTTTTAAATGATATGTAAATAATAATTCAATTTTAAAAAATAGGGTGTTTTAGACACTTTGAAAATAAGCTATTTTCTTTTATAGATTGCATTGGTTCCATATGCTCTGACCCCCTCACCAACTGAAGAAACACAGCACGAACTATATGAACTCATTGACGCGCCTTTGGAATTTCGTGACATTCAGGACATTGAAACATCAGCTATCGATGATAATGAATGGCGTGGTAATGTTAACTTTGATGCAATACCTTCTGATATTGACAATTTATTAAGTAATTATTTCAGTGTAGATAATAGCACAGTTGAGCAAGGCATTACAGTTAGTTCAGGGGGCGACTTACCATGGCTAAGTCCGAATACATTACAAATTTTAGATAATTTTACCAAAGAATTAACTGAGAACCCTCCCCCCACTGATTTAATGAATGTAGTTCCTATTCAATCAAATTCTATTGAAAATGAAATGACTTCGATGGACTCTAACAGCCCTATCATTGAACAAAGTGGGGGAGGAGGTGATGATGTACAAGAGGGGGAGGGTAATGATATACAATTTACAACACTACCAGAATTTCATCAAACAAATTCGATATTGAATACAATAGTCGTTTTTAATGCAACCTTTGGGGATCCGTTTAATTCACTTATGGGGGGGAATCTTATAATCGACTCTATAGATATCGTTCATGAATATGTAGAAAAAATTTGTGCACTTTTAGAAAGCCAGATTCAGATGTGGGGAGGTAGGGACTCTATTAAGGCTTCAATTGTTTTAAAGATATTTTGTCTGAATGAGGGCAAAAGCAAGGTGTACGACCATTATGTACACACCGAGATGCTGGTGGTCTATCCTCATTTAGAAAATTATGAAACAGTTTTTATGCAGTGGATCGACATAATTATCACGCATCTCGAAAATTATAATGAAAACGGTAGTGGCTTCATAGTTTTATTTATTAAAAATTTAAGTGTAAATATAGGTAAATTAAAAAAAAATTATTTTAAGAGGGGGTGGGCGGGGGAGAGCGCTATAGTTTTAAAATAAAATCCCGATTTAGAAGGTTGTCAGGGCGTTCAACGAATTTGTTTCGAAACAGGCCACAGATGTTTCATGTACGCTTTCCTCATATCAGCTTTCGAACCTCTACAAGATGAGGCTAAAAAGAAAAATTTGAGAATACTGGGCTGTACATGGGAAAGAGGGGTCTGATTTTACCCCTGTAGATTTCTCTTGTTTAGAGGGAAAATTTCCAGTAACGATCAGGTCGATTGATATTTTTGAACAGGCCAACGCCCATTTAAATATTGGCGTTACTGTTCTCCAATATGAAACAGAATTTGAGGATGGAGCACGTTCTCATAAAAAGGGGGTGATATTCCCAGTAAGGGGCCCGTCAATTGAATTGGTGAAGCCCTGGGTTTGGTTGTTGTATACACCACTGAGTGAACCCAATGCAATTGGCCATTTCAATCCTATTACGGATATCAGTAATAGGGAATTCTGGGGGAGGGTAAAAAACAGATTATACGTCGCTATTGTCCAACATGTCTGTCTAGATTTCATATTTAAAATTACAAAATCACATGAAGCATTGTAGGCATCACGGATATAAATCGGTGGAAGCAGTTTCGGGTGACAGGGCCATCTTTAGATTTAAAAAGTTTCAGAATAAACTCCTGCAAAGCAATAAAATATGTTTGGATTGTGAAGCTAGGCTATTGGATGTGAATGACCCTCAATTTCCAAATCGAATCAAAGAATATCAAGCTATTGCGGTTTCCTATGCCCACGCACAAAGAGACAGCCCTAACACAAAGCAATTGTTAGAAATAGTCGAAACATTGGATGAGAATGAGTTCATGATCAAGGCATTGACCAAATTAATTGTCACTGCAAATGGAGCTATTTCTCGTTTGAGAAATAATCGCTACCCAATGTTGTTGTCTGCAGAGGATCGTCTAGCGAGAAAAAATCAAAAAATATGCTGGCTTTGTAAGGGGAATTTGAAGAGGGAACTAAGGGGAAAGGGACTAGGGGGAAAAGAGGGGGGAAAGGGAAAGTCAGGGACCAAAATCATTTGTGGCAGGAAATATCGTCAGGGGTAGTAATTTTCGAGGTGTACCACATCAATCGTGCAATGTGAATGTAAGCCAGCATTTTTATCCCAGTTTTCATTCACAATTCAAATTATAATTTAAAATTTATTCACCGGTTTTGGCATGTATGCACAGGGAGGGAGGGGGAGTAGATAGTCCATGGGTAAACAACTCATTTACCTACAATATTATCCCCAAGTCTACTGAGAAGCTGGTGCTTGTAGAGGTGAAATGACAGGTAGTGAATAATGGGCATACGTGCTGGAATAAAATCTGGTTTTTAGATTCATATAATTTTTTCCCCAAGGCTTTGAGTCAATTGATTCAAGTGCAGAAAAGTGACAATTTTGATAGTTCTCCTCTGCTTAAACATCGCTTTCCAGACAGTGAAATGTATTACCTACTGACCTGTAAAGGCATATATGCATATGACTTTTACTGCTCTGGCGCACGGTTAAGTGAGGGGAAACTACCTTCAATTGAAGCTTTCTACAATTCACTTACCAATAGTGAATGCACTGCCGAAGAATATTAATTTGCTAAGAGGGTTTGGGATCAGGGTAATTGTTAAAATGGGCGGGATTATTGTAGAATGTACTTTGCCAGTGACGTATTCACTCTTTTAGATATTGTCGGTAGCAACACAGAACAAAATTATTCAAAGTTTTGACTTGATATTGGCAACTTTTTTTCCACAGCACACGTGGTGATGGATTTAATTCTAAAAATTAGCAGGGAGGAAATAGGTCTGCTCACTGAAGTAGATCAACACCTTTTTGTAGAAAGATCGATGAGGGGGGGGGGGGTATTTTTTCATGGTGATCGCGTTCTAACAACGGATCCAACTGGAAAAGACACCGGTGTAAAGTCTAATGCAGTTTTTCTTGACATAACTCATTGTACCTCTCAGCAATGTCTCACTACTCTTTGCCGTGTGGAAACTACAAATAGCTTGAGAATCCTTGTGAGATCCCCGACATTCACACCGTCGAGGACAATTGGCCACAAGGATGGTTCTTTGAAATTGACTTGAACATACAATTGGAACTTCACGATTCTGTCAAAGATTTTGTATTTCCATGTGTCAATAGGCCTGTGACCATGGACTCATTCATCCCATACAATCGGTCTTTAGTCGATGATATGGGTATGCACTGGACCCCCTCCAAGCAGAAACTGATTGCAGATCTGGACCCGAAACAGAATATTGTTGTTCACCATGTGCTTTTGCGATGGATGGTGAACAATGGTTTCAGGGTCAATAAAATACACAGGACCCTGCAATCCAATCAGAAATCCTACTTAAAGACGTTTATCGACACCTTTGTCAGTAAACGCTCAATGGCAAAAAGTAAAGTTGAAAAAGAAATATACAAGCTTATTTTAAATTAAGCTTTTGGCAAAATGTGTGAAAGCGTACGAAACAGATCACATTGTGACGTCGTAACATGCCCCCAAGAATGTGCACGAATTATTGCCGATCCCAATTTTACAACATTCACGAGCATAGAGCCGAGCATGGTTCTTTTACACAGGAAAAAAAGAAACGTAGTTTTAAACAAGAATATAGCTGGGGGTAGTGCCATTTTAGAAATATAAAAAAAATCATGTTGTCCTTCTTTTACAATTTGTGCAAGATACAATTGCCAAGGGAGGGGGGGGGGGTTCAAGTTTATTATGGGGACACAGATTCTCTGCTCTTAAAAGTTAAAACCGGGGATTTATTAAATGATTTGGAAAATGGGGTGCACACAGCTCGCGGATGGATTTCACTAACTGGAATGCGTCCCTCTACCCCGAGTTGGTGAAATTCCAAGCTCCCAATCAACTATTAATGTTAAAATCAGAGACGGGGAGCGATTTAATATCCAATGGGGTGTTTCCCGGTCCTAAACTTTATTGTGTAGAAACATACGACAAGGATCTAAAGCAGGCGTGCAAAGGGGTGCCTAAACACTTTGTAAAAACTAATTTCAACGTGAGTGTCTACAGAAACTGTGTAGATAGTTGTCTAGTGCCAAGAGCAAAAGTGCTAGCAATTCTCTCTGTACAGTATAGAAACTATACTCTTAGAGTTGAAAAAAATGCCATGTCATGTATATCTGACAAGGTTTTTGTGCTCGAGAATGTTGTGAAAGTACTCCCCCGCGGCCACTATTGAATTTCAGACCGAGTTGAATGTGTAGCCTATCGCAACCAACTCGGTCTTGATAAATTAACTTAAATGCTCAAATAGTGCCATCATTTAACTGCAACAGTGGCTATTGTATACAGTTTTTCCGCCACAACCCCGGGGTTGGGTGGGGGGTTGCCCGCGACAGGCCTTCGGTCCTTGACCCGGCCCGCGGCCACGGGGGTTGGGCGCTCTTGTGGGGGGATTCTCATCTTTTAAATGTTGTCAATTGTCAGGTTTCTCATATTTTCTTAGTGTTCAACTGTGCTGCTATTGTTCGTGTTGTATTTTAAGTTGTTTTTATGACAATAAATGAAAAATATTGTTGTTGTTGTTGTTGTACAAAAAGTTTTGTTGTTAATAAATGAAAAGTAGTGTTCTTGTTGTTGATGTACTATTGTTGTTATATTTTAAGTTGTTGATGTCAATAAATGAAAAATATTGCTGTTGATGTTAACGTACTAGATAGTGTTTACTATTTTAAGTTTTGAAAATAAATGAAAAATGCTGTTGTTGATGTTGTTGTACAAAAATGTTGTTGTTAATAAATAAAAAATGTTGTTGTTGCTATTGTTCTTGAACAAATACTGTGTGCTATTGTTGCTGTATTTCAAAAGTGTTGATGTTAATAAATGAAAGAAATATTGTTTTTGTTGTTCTTGAATAGATAGATCTATGGGAA